>NW_027650416.1:0-87182 GCF_965287045.1 Carcharhinus amblyrhynchos
GTGTCTGTCGACACCCCCATTGCGGGGAGGTCTCCGCTATCCGGACCCCGAGTTCCACATCTCCCTCAGCTCCTTTCACACTCCTGTTACACTTTGCCACGTTACCCGTACAGTGTGACTCACGGTGAACCTTCAGCCCTCTCTCTCTGGGAAGTGTAGCTGACTCAGTAATGCAGTCTGTCAGAAGCATGTTTACAGACACAACACCTCCTCATTTCACATTCTACACCACTTTGGAACCCGAAACAATCCCCTTACTCTCCGGCACTCAGTCACCACACACACTCAACACTGAATCATTGTGTCTGCGCCTCCAGCCTGAACAAATGGGTGTCTGTGTGGCTCTGTCATTGTCTCTCTGTCTGTCTCACTGCCTCTCTCTGTCTCAGTGTCCCTCTCTCTCTGTCTCTCTGTCTGTCTCTCTCTCGCAATGTCCCTCTCTCTCTGTCTCTCTGTCTGTCTCTCTCTCGCAATGTCCCTCTCTCTGTCTCTCTGTCTGTCTCTCTCTCGCAATGTCCCTCTCTTTCTCTCTGTCTCTCTCTCTATAGAATCCCTACAGTACAGAAGGAGGCCATTCAGCCCATCGAGTCTGCACTAACGACAATCCCACCCAGGCCCTGTTCCTGCAGCCCCACATATTTACCCTGCAAATCCCCTTTACATTAGGGGCAATTTAGCATGGACAATCCACCTAACCCGCCCATCTTTGGACTGTGGGAGGAAACCGGAGCACCCGGAGGAAACCCACGCAGACACGGGGAGAATGTGCAAACTCCACACAGACAGTGACCCGAGGCCAGGAATTGAACCCAGACCCTGGAGCTGTGAAGCAGCAGTGCTAACCACTGTGCTACTGCGCCGCCTCATCTCTCTCTTTCTGTCTCTCTCTCTGTGTCTCTCTCTCTGTGTCTCTCTGTCTCCCTCTCTCTCTCTCTGTGTCTGTGTCTCTCTCTCTCTCTATGTCTCTCTCTTTCTGTCTCTCTCTCTCTCTCTCTCTATGTCTCTCTCTTTCCGTCTCTCTCTCTCTCTATCTCCCCCTATCTACCTTTCTCACCATTTCTCTCTCTTTTATTACAACAGCACCCTCTTGCTGCTAACTTTATTTCTGTGCCAGAGTTACTGTTAGTGTGTGAATCTCACCTCCCCCAGCCTGGCTACCCAGTGAGGCTGCGATTGGCTGTTAGAGCAGTCTCTGTGTGAGGGTTTATTTGCTTTTCATGAGATATCAGCTGTGTGAATAGCGGATGTGTTCCTCTGTCCCTCTCTCTGTCTCTCGCTCTCTCTCTCTCCCCCTCTCTCCCTCTGTCTGGATCTTTCTGTATCTATCTCTTTGTCTCCCCTGTACATTAAGGGACGAGATTCGACACTCTCGCTCCAGGGAGATCGGGAAATCCTGCCTGAGGTCACCGGACTTTCCGTTGTCCGTCCCTCGCCTGCTCCGATTCCGTGGCAGCGGGGTGTAGAATTCCGATGCTTGTCTCTCCCTCCCGCTCTCACACATTCTTTCCCGCAATGTCACCACCTCGTTACCCTCTCATTCTTTTCATCTGATTTCTCCCCTCCCGCTCCCCCCAGTTCTTTCAAATCCCAGTGAGTGTAAACCCAGTGGATCCAGTCTCTCTCCATGTGTCAGTCCTGACATTCCAGGAATCAGCCTGGTGAACCTTCACCGGACTCCCTCAATAGCAAGGACATCCTTCCTTAGGAGACCAGAACTGCACACAACACTCCAGGTCTGGCCTCATCAACGCCCTGTACAACTGCAGCAAAACCTCCCTATCCCTATACTCAAATCCTCTCGCTATGAAGGCTATATACCTTCTTTACTGCCTGCTGTACCTGCGCGCTTACTCTCGGTGACTGATGCACGAAGACTCCAAGGTCTCGCTGAGTATCCGCCTCTCTCAATTTATACCCATTCCAGTAATAATCTGTCTTCCTATTATTGCTCCCAAAGTGGAGAACCTCACATTTATCCACATTATACTGCATCTGCCATGCAGATACCCACACACTCAGCCTGTCCAGATCACACTGAAGTATCTCTGCATCCTCCTCACAGCTCACCCTCCCACCCAGCTTTGTATCGTCTGCAGATTTGGAGATAATACATTCAGCTCCCTCCTCCAGATCATTAATATATAATGTGAACACTCGGCACAGATCCCGGAGGATCCCCACTAGTCACTGACTGCCAATCAGAAAAAGACCCATTTATGCCAACTCTTGGCTTCCTGTCTGCTAACCAGCTCAAGACATTACCCGCAACCCCATACGCTTTAACTTTAGTCTGTTATGTGAGATCTTGTCGAAAGCCTTCTGAAAGGCTGAATAAACCACATCCACTGGTTCTCCTCGGTCAACTCTACTAGTTACATCCTCCAAGAATTCCAATAGATTCATCAGGTATGATTTCCCTTTTGTAAATCCCTGCTGACTTTGTCTGATTATCCCACTGCCTTCCAAATGCTGAGTTATAAAATCCTTGATAATGGACCCCAGCAATTTCCCCAGTACTGACGTTAGGCTCACTGGTCTATCATTCCCTGTTTTCTCTCTACCTCCCTTTTTGAATAGCAGGCTTACATTAGCTACCCTCCACCAGTAGGAACTAATCCAGAGTCCAAAGAATTTCGAAAAATAGCCAGCAATGGATTGACTATTTCCAGGGCTATTTCCTTTAGTACTTTGGGATGAAGATAATCAGAACCTGGAGATTTATCCACCTTCAATCCCATCAATTTCCCCAAAACCATTTCTCTACTAATGCTGATTTCCTTCAGCTTCTCACTAAAACTTGTTTCTCTCAGCACTGCTGGTACATTATTCATATCTTCCTTTGTGAAGACTGAAACAAAGTATGAATTTAATTCCTCAGACATTTCTTTATTCCCCGTTATGATTTTTCCCGTTTTTGACTGTAAACGCTCGTTCTTGTCAATCTTTTTCTCTTTACATATCTACAGAAACTTTTACAGTCGGTTTTTATGTTTCCCGCCAGCTTACTTTCATACTCTCCCCCTCCCCCTCCCTCCCCACCCTCCCCGTCCCTCCCCACCTCTGCCCCCCTCCCCACCCTCCCCGTCCCTCCCCACCTCTGCCCCCCTCCCCATCCCTCCCCACCTCCCTCCCCCTCCCCGTCCCTCCCCACCTCTCCCGCCTCCCTCTCCCTCTCCCCCTCTCCCCTCCCCTCCCCTCCGTGGGAGATGGCTCCAGTTACCATGCCTTCATTCTGTTTCGCTTGGGTCCTGTAATATTGATGCTTTGTTTTTTGTTTTTCCTCCTGACAGAGCGAAGAATTTGATATCTACACCTTGTACTGCATGAACTACCCCAGGTAACTGGCCAAGAATGAGGTCACCGTGCTCCAGCCTGACCTTTAACCTGTTTGGAGGGAACTATGACCTTTAACCTGACCTTTAACCTGTTCGGAGGGAACTATGACCTTTACCCTGACCTTTAACCTGTTTGGAGGGAAGGTTATCTTCGATTGACGAAATTGGAAAGCTAGCTGGAGGCGGAGGATCCACATGGAGTAACTCCGTCCTGTCACTGGGCTTAAGGAAAGAGGACATTGACCCTCTGGACCTCCCAAAAAAGTGTTTTCTTTTCCAGTTATTGTCAGTGGGGGGCTTCCAGGGGCATCTTCCTTCATCCAAACAGGCACAGCTGGAGACCTCCGTCTGTCTCTGCATGGGGTCCTGGGAGGGGTCGGGGTCGGGGTGTAACTTGGTGGGTCACTGGGCCAGAGCTGGCTGTTAAGTTCGAGATGTGGAGATGTTAGTGTTGGACTGGGGTAAACACAGTAGGAAGTCTCACTTACAATCCAACCAACATTGGTGTTGTGAGACTTCTTACTGTGCCCAGTTCAAGACAGGGGCTAGTTCCCCAGTAACTCAACATAGAATCTCTATGGTGCAGAGGCCATTCAGCCCTTCGAGTCTGCACCAACTCTCTGACAGAGCATCTTATCCAGGTCCCCTTCCCCCAACCCTCCTCCTGTAACCCCACACATCTACCCGACTAACCCCCAAATCCTTTGACACTAAGGGGCAATTTCATATGGCCAATCCACCTAACTCACACATCTTTAATAATTAAGCATAATTAAGGACCCCACGCACCCCGGACATTCTCTCTTCCACCTTCTTCCATCAGGGAAAAAGATACAAAAGTCTGAGGTCACGTACCAACCGACTCAAGAACAGCTTCTTCCCTGTTGCTGTCAGACTTTTGAATGGACCTACCTCACATTAAATTGATCTTTTTCTACCCCCTAGCTATGACTGTAACACTACATTCTGCACCCTCTCCTTTCCTTCTCTATGAACGGTATGCTTTGTATAGTGTGCAAGAAACAATACTTTTCACTGCATACTAATACTTGTGACAATAATAAATCAAATCAAATCTTTGGACACTAAGGGGCAATTTAGCATGGCCAATCCACCCAACCTACACATCTTCGGAGTGTGGGAGGAAACCAGAGCAGCCGGATGAAACCCACGCAGACACGGGGAGAATGTGCAGACTCCACACAGACAGTGACCCGAGGCTGGAATTGAACCCGGGTCCCTAGCGCTGTGAAGCTGCAGTGCTAACCACTGTGCCACTGGGTCTAGGCGGGTCTGGTTCCCCTGTGACTTGGTGGGGCTGATACTCTGGGAAGGGGTCTGAAGGGATATGAGTGATTCTGTGGTGAACGTCATAGAATCCCTACAGTTCAGAGAGAGGCCATTCGGCCATCGAGTCTGCACTGACCACAATCCCACCCAGGAACTACCCCCATATCCCTACACATTTTTACCCACCAATCCCTCTAACCTACACATCTCAAGACACTAAGGGGCAATTTTAGCATGGCCAATCAACCTAACCTTCTTTGGACTGTGGGAGGAAACCGGAGCACCCGGAGGAAACCCACGCAGACATGGGGAGAATGTGCAAACTCCACACAGACAGTGACCCGAGCCGGGAATCGAACCCGGGTCCCTGGAGCTGGGAAGCAGCAGTGCTAACCCACTGTGCCACCCCAATGTGAGGAAGGATGGTTTAGATTTAACCTCTATCTCTCGATGTTATTTGTCTGTTTCTATAGCTCTGTGTCTGTCCTGCGAGAGTGCATGAAGAACGGAACCCTGGCCAAATTCTTCCGTGAGCGCCAGGCCACCCTTTCCCATTCGTTACCCCTGGAAACGTACCTCCTGAAACCAGTCCAGCGGATCCTTAAATACCACCTCCTGCTGCAGGTAAGACTGAGAGATCCGTACCATCCCAGAGGGGGTGATTAGCCCCCCACCCCCCGTCAACCCCCTCATCCCGGGGAGGGGGTGGACAAGCACACTGCACTCTGACCCTGCCATGACGAAGGGCGTTGGTGGCCACGTTGAGGGGGTAGGCTGCGTCCGGAAGGTTCTGGAAATGAGGCAAAGTGGAGGCAGGTAAAGGGATTGAGGTGAGAGAGGAGTGATCCCCTCTCAACGAATGGAGGACGTAAAGACACTCCTTCAGCAGGTTAAGGAAAACTCAACTTGTTTATTTCCAGGTTAAGATTATACAGATGCTCGCAGGCCTGTGGCTGCAATCAGCTCCCGGGCTGACGCTGAGCCCACGCTTACCAGGGAATTCCCGATCCCGCTCCCCGATTGTTTCCCTGGATCGTGTGACCTTTGATCTGCAGATCGATCCTTAAAGGGACACTCACCGCAATCGGCGTGGCAGATGGACGGAGGCCGGACTGTGGTGCCTATCAGCAGTGCCCCCGGGGAGTGTTAGCAGAGGACAGGGCTAGGGGCTAGGCCGTAAGAAGATAGGAACTAAGAGCTGGAGGCCATTCAGCCCATCGAGCCTGCTTCAGTAAGATCACGACCCATCTTCGGCACGAATCCGCTTTCCTGCCTGAGCTCTTTCTGATCCAATAACCCAGCTCTTTGAGTCTGGCTTCTCAGCCGTCACTACAGTGGGAACCCTGAAAATGACAGGCTTCCTTACGGCCCGTGTTGGAGTTGGGGAAGGAAGGGTGGGGGGCGGGGGGAGGGCTACAGCTGGATGATTTGGGTGGGGGATTCAGTCATCCTCCTGCCCCCTTGCCCCAAGTGTCTCCCTTCACCGTTTCGGACAATGTGGTGCGGGATAGTCCGGCCTAGCCCCCCACCCCCCCCCCCGCGGTGAGTGTCCCTTTAAGGATCGATCTGCAGATCAAAGCTCACACGATCCAGGGAAATAATCGGGGAGCGGGATTTGGCGGGGGGTGGGAAATACCCGGATAAGCGTTGGGTTTCTATACTCGGAGAACAGGAAAGGTCCACCTCCCCCCCCTCCCCCACTACCCCCCGAGAGTTTGGAACAGGGAGAGCGCGCTGGGCGGATTTAACAATCTCCGGCGATTTTCCTTCCAGGAATTGGCCAAACACTTTGATAAGAGTGCCGAGGGTTACGAGATGGTGAAGGAGGCCATCATCACCATGACAGCTGTGGCCTGGTACATCAACGACATGAAGAGGAAGCAGGAGCAGGCTGTCAGATTACAGGTCAGGACCAGGCCGAGGGGTCACCGTCCCGACCCCCCCCCCCCCACCAACACCCCCCCCCACACCCCCCCGTACCCCCACCCTGACCCCGCCCCTCCCCAACAAACCAGGCAGGCAAGGTCCAGTGGTTTCACCGCCAGACTACTGGGAGGGGCATAGAGGGAGGGAGGGGGTGCAGGGATTGGTGGGGGGGGGAGGGGGTTGGGGAGGGGTCCAGACAGGGGGGTGCAGGGGCTGGGGGAGGGGGGTTGCTGGGGAGGGGTTTCTGGTTGGTGGGGGGGGGGGGGGGCGCGGGGGTTGGGGTGGGGGTGCCGGTGACGGGGTGCCAGGCTGGGGAGGGCTTGCGGGAGTTGGGGAGAGGGTTGGGGAGGAGGTGTGGGGGTTCAGAGGGGGTGTGGGGGTTCAGAGGGGGTGTGGGGTTTGGGGAGGGGGTCGGGGCGAGGTTGGGAAGGGGTGTGGGGGGGGGGCTGGGGAGGGGGTGCGGGGGGGCGCTGGGGAAGGGGGACGTAGGTGCGGGGGGCTAGAGAGGGGGTGTGGGGGTCTGGGGAGGGGGTGCTGGTGTTGGGAGAGGGTTGGGGAGGAGGTGTGGGGGTTCAGAGGGGGCGTGGGGGTTCAGAGGGGGTGTGGGGTTTGGGGAGGGGGTCGGAGCGAGTTTGGGAAGGGGTGCGGGGGAGGGCTGGGGAAGGGGGACGTAGGTGCGGGGGTCTGGGGAGGGGGTGCTGGTGTTGGGAGAGGGTTGGGGAGGAGGTGTGGGGGGGTTGGGAAGTGGGATGGTGTTGTGGAGGGGGACAGGGTTGGTGATGGGTTGCGGGGCTGCGGGGGGTTGAGAGAGCAGGAGGTGGGGAGGGGCGTTGGGGAGTGAGCTGGGGTGGGGGGCGTGGGTACCTGAGCTGAATCCTCACTCTCTCTCACTCTCTCTCTGCCGCTGTTCCAGGAGATCCAGGCCTCGTTGTTGAACTGGAGCGGGCCGGATCTGATCGCCTTCGGGGAGCTGGTTCTGGAAGGAACGTTCCGGGTTCAGAGGGCCAAGAAGGAGCGAACCCTGTTCCTGTTTGACAAGATGCTGCTGATCACCAAACGCAGAGCCGAGCAGTACACCTATAACATGCACATCTTTGTGAGTGTGGGAGCGTGGCGCAGGGTGGCCACAGGCCAGGGTTGGGGGGGGGGTAGAAATCTCCCCTCAACACAATGCGACTGACCTGCTCCTCATCCCCATTTTCCTGCCTTCTCCCCATAACCCTTCAACCCATTAAAAATCTGTCCAACTCCTCCTTAAATGTACTCACTGTCCCAGCACCCACCGCATTCTGGGATAGTGAATTCCACAGATTCACAACCCTTTGGGAGAAGGAGTTTCTCCTCAACTCTGTTTTGAATTTGCTGCCCCTTATCCTCAGACTGTGACCTCTCGTCCTAGAATGTCCCACAAGAGGAAGCATCCGCTCCACGTCTACTTTATCCAAACCTTTCACCATCTTGTAAACCTCAATTTGATCTCCCCTCATTCTTCTCAATTCCAGAGAGTGTCGGCCTAAACTGTTCAATTTCTCTCCATACGACAAACCCCCTCACCTCTGGAATCAATCTAGTGAACCTCCTCTGAACCGTCTCCAATAATCGATGAACATTTACATCTGGGTCCCTCTGCTCCTGCACCCCTTTTAAGAATTTTACCTCTTATTTTAGCTTGTGTATTACACAAAACAGAACATTCCAAGCTGTCTAACAGGGGTGATTATATCATAATATATGGCATTAGAGTCATAGAGGTTTACAGCAGGAAACAGGCCCTTTGACCCAACTTGTCCATGCCCCCCATTTTTTAAAACTCGAAATCTAGTCCCAATTTCCCACATTTGGCCCATATCCCTCTATACCCATCTTACCCATGTAACTGTCTAAATGCTTTTTAAAAGACAAAATTGTACCCACCTCTACTACTGCCTCTGGCAGCTCGTTCCAGACACTCACCACCCTCTGTGTGAAAAAATTGCCCCTCTGGACCCTTTTGTATCTCTCCCCTCTCACCTTAAACCTCTGCCCTCTAGTTTTAGGCTCCCCTACCTTTGGGAAAAGATATTGACTATCTAGCTGATCTGTGCCCCTCATTATTTTACAGACCTCTATAAGATCACCCCTCAGCCTCCTGTGCTCCAGAGAAAAAAGTCCCAGTCTATCCGGCCTCTCCTTATAACTCAATCCATCAAGTCCCGGTAGCATCCTAGTAAATCTTTTCTGCGCTCTTTCTAGTTTAATAATATCCTTTCTATAATAGGGTGACCAGAACTGTACACAGTATTCCAAGTGTGGCCTTACCAATGTCTTGTACAACTTCAACAAGACGTCCCAACTCCTGTATTCAATGTTCTGATCGATGAAACCAAGCATGCTGAATGTCTTCTTCACCACTCTGTCCGTCTGTGACTCCACTTTCAAGGAGTTATGAACCTGTACCCCGAGATCTCTTTGTTCTGTAACTCTTTGTTCTGTAACAGGCGCCGCACCTGCGCAAGGATATTTTGGCCTTGGAGGGAGTGCAGAGGAGGTTTACTAGGCTGATACCGGAGTTGAGGGGGTTGAGCTATGAGGAGAGGCAGAATAAACTAGGCTTGTACTCGTTAGAGTTTAGAAGAATGAGGGGAGATCTCATTGAGACGTATAAGATGATGAATGGGATGGATAGGATAGAGGTGGAGAGACTCTTCCCGCTCAAAAAAGACAGTAGGACTAGGGGGCACAGCCTCAAGATAAAGGGGGGGCGGTTCAGAACGGAGTTGAGGAGGAACTTCTTCACTCAAAGGGTGGTGAATCTCTGGAATTCTCTGCCCGTTGAAGTGGTGGAGGCTGCCTCGCTAAATATTTTTAAGAAGCGGGTTGATGGGTTTTTGATAAGAGAAGGGATTAAGGGTTATGGGGAGAGGGCGGGAAAGTGGAACTGAGCCACGACAGATCAGCCATGATCTTATTGAATGGCGGGGCAGGCTCGAGGGGCCAGATGGCCTACTTCTGCTCCCATTTCTTATGTTCTTATGTTCTTATGTTCTCTCCCCAACGCCCTACCATTACCTGAGTAAGTCCTGCCCTGGTTCAATCGACCAAAATGCATCACCTCACATTTATCTAAATTAAACTCCATCTGCCATTGGTCAGCCCACTGGCCCAATTGATCAAGATCCCGTTGCAATTGGAGATAACTTTCTTCACTGTCCGCTATGCCACCAATCTTGGAGTCAGAGGGTCAGTGCTGAGGGAGCGCCGCACTGTCAGAGGGTCAGTGCTGAGGGAGTGCCGCACTGTCAGAGGGTCAGTGCTGAGGGAGCGCCGCACTGTCAGAGGGTCAGTGCTGAGGGAGTGCCGCACTGTCAGAGGGTCAGTGCTGAGGGAGCGCCGCACTGTCAGAGGGTCAGTGCTGAGGGAGTGCCGCACTGTCAGAGGGTCAGTGCTGAGGGAGTGCCGCACTGTCAGAGGGTCAGTGCTGAGGGAGCGCCGCACTGTCAGAGGGTCAGTGCTGAGGGAGCGCCGCACTGTCAGAGGGTCAGTGCTGAGGGAGCGCCGCACTGTCAGAGGGTCAGTGCTGAGGGAGCGCCGCACTGTCAGAGGGTCAGTGCTGAGGGAGCGCCACACTGTCAGAGGGTCAGTGCTGAGGGAGCGCCGCACTGTCAGAGGGTCAGTGCTGAGGGAGCGCTGCACTGTCAGAGGGTCAGTGCTGAGGGAGTGCCGCACTGTCAGAGGGTCAGTGCTGAGGGAGTGCCGCACTGTCAGAGGGTCAGTGCTAAGGGAGTGCCGCACTGTCAGAGGGTCAGTGCTGAGGGAGCGCCACAGTGTTGAAGGGCAGGGGGAGTGCTCTTGGTGTTGTGACCGAGTTGTCTGATTCTCTGTCTCTGGGAGCTTGCTGTGTGTAAATTGAGTGCGGAGTATTCTCCATTATCACAGTGACTGCACTGGGATTGATTGTAGAGCCTTTATGGTGTTGTGTTTGTGGAAGTTGTTGTGGGATTACCAGTCTCTCTCTCTCTCTCTTGGCAGTGCTGCAATCTGACTCTAATCGGAGAATCTGAAAGATCAGCTGAGTTTCCGAGTGACGGATTTGACAATTCCGAAGCAGCAACACACACTCCAGGTCAGTGCTCACATTGCTGGGGTACAGGCTCTCACTGGTTATGGCCAACCACTGGTCACTAAGGCCAGCCTCTGGTTGCTAAGGCTTGCCACTGGTTGCTAAGGCCTGTCGCTAAGGCCAGCCCCTGGTCGCCACAGCCTGGTCGCTAAGGCCGGCCTCTGGTCACTAAGGCCAGCTTCTGGTCGCTAAGGCCTGTAGCTAAGGCCTGCCACTGGTCACTAAGGCCAGCCTCTGGTTGCTAAGGCTTGACACTGGTTGCTAAGGCCTGTCGCTAAGGCCTGCCACTGGTAGCTAAGGCCTGCCACTGGTAGCTAAGGCCTGCCACTGGTCACTAAGGCCAGCCTCTGGTTGCTAAGGCTTGACACTGTTGCTAAGGCCTGTCGCTAAGGCCTGCCACTGGTCACTAAGGCCTGGTCGCTAAGGCCAACTGTTGGTTGCTAAGGCCTGCCTCGGGTCACTAAGGCTGGTGCTATGGTGGGTCACTACCTCAGGGCTTGTCCCACTGTCACTCACCAGTTGTGTTCTGGAAAGCTGATGGAAACATCGAATTTCTGCTCACTCGCCTCGGAGGCCGCTTACGGGTTCAAGCCCCACTCTGTATCTGGCCTCACTCCGGAGCAGCACCGAGGGAACGCTGCACTGTCAGAGGCACGGTTTTTGGACGAGATGTTAAGACAAGGCCTTGGCCTGCTCCTGTCGGGGTGACGGGGGGTATGCATTATTTGGAAACAGAGTCGGGGATCTCGCCCCGCGATCCAGGCCAATGTCCATCCCTCAATCATTGTCACGACAGACAGGCTGCCTGCTTATTGTCACATTGCTGTTTGTGGGATCTTGCTGTGTACACATTAGCTGCTGTATTTCCCACCAATACAGCAGTGACCGCTCTGAAGGAAAGAGCTTTTCATTGGCTGCGGAACGCTTTGAGACTTCGTGAAAAAGGTCATTAAAAAACCCCAAAAATAAATTTTATTTGCCGGTCCGTGCTAACGGTGCTTGCTGATTGGTTCGTTTTCCCCAGGCGAAGAATCAGGAGGAGAAGCGATTGTGGATCCATTACCTCAAACGCCTGATCATCCAGAACCACCCAGCGTCCATTCCACAGAAGGTCAGCACATTGTGCGTGCGCGAGTCTGCCTGTGTGCGAGTCTGCCTGTGCGCGAGTCTGCCTGTGCGCGAGTCTGCCTGTGCGCGCGCCGGCCTGTGCGCGAGTCTGACTGTGCGCGAGTCTGCCTGTGCGCGAGTCTGCCTGTGCTCGAGTCTGCCTGTGCGCGAGTCTGCCTGTGCGCGCGCCGGCCTGTGCGCGAGTCTGACTGTGCGCGAGTCTGCCTGTGCGCGAGTCTGCCTGTGCACGAGTCTGCCTGTGCACGAGTCTGCCTGTGCGCGAGTCTGCCTGTGCGCGCGTGTCTGTCTGTCCGTGCGCCGGCCTGCGCGCGAGTCTGCCTGTGCGCGCGTGTCTGTCTGTCCGTCGTGTGTTTGACTGTGTGTGCACCTGACCGTGTGTGTGCGTGTCTGCCTGTGCATGCGTCTCTGTCTCTGTGGGTGGGATTTTGCAGCCTTGCTCGCTCTGAACTGTAAAATCCCACCAGAGGTCAACAGATCTTTGCATAGCCCTCCCCCCTCCCCCCCACCCGCCCGCTCCGATTCCCGTGGTGGGTATGCGTGTGTGAGAGGAGGGGGGGTTGTGTGGGACTGATGCAGTGTCAGAGGGTCAGTCCGTAGGGTGTGAACCTGTGTGGCTCAGTGTTCAGCACTGCTGCCTCACAGCACCGGGGACCTGGGTTCGATTCCTGGCCTTGGGTCACTGTCTGTGTGGAGTCTGCATGTTCTCCCCGTGTCTGCGTGGGTTTCCTCTGGTTTCCTCCCACAGTCTGAAAGACGTGCTGGTTAGGGTGCATTGGCCGTGCTAAATTCTCCCTCAGTGTTACCCGAACAGGCTCCGGAGTGTGGCGACTTGGGGATTTTCACACTAACTTCATTGCGGTGTTAATGTAAGCCTACTTGTGACACTAATCAAATGAACTTCAATAAACTTAAGCTTAAGGTGTGCGGGATAGGTGGATTGGCCGTGGGAAATGCGCAGAGTTACGGGGTAAGAATGGAGGGGTGGGCCTGGGTAAGATGCTCCTTCGGAGGGTCAGTGCAGACGCGATGGGCCGAATGGCCTCCTTCTGCAGTGCAGGAATTCTCTGATTCTATGGATGAAATCCCCAGTATTGATCCCAGGGATTACAGATCCTCTCACTGTCGATGGGTGAAAGAAAAAGGGATAGGAGCAGATGGGGGGGGGGGTCATACAGAATGGCCTCCCATGTCACGAGACCTGACCTGTGACCAGTTGAGCCAGGCCCGGTCAGTGACCGCACTGGGAGGAAGCGGGCAGTCGGATGTTGGTGATAAGCAGTGCCTGGAGGCTGGGAATCTGGGATGGGGATTGAATTCACCAGCAGAGGCAGTGGGATAACACAAAACTGTCTGACAATCTCAACACAGCCCGTTCCAATAACACAGGAACTGCGACGTCTTGTTGTAGACATTGGTAAGGCCACACTTGGGATACTGTGTACAGTTCCGGTCACCCTATTATCGAAAGGATATTATTAAACTAGAAAGCGTGCAGAAAAGATTTACTAGGATGCTACTGGGACTTGATGGCTTGAGTTATAAGGAGAGGCTGGAACAGTGTCACGGTGGTTGGCGCTGCTGCCTCACAGAACTAGGGACCTGGGTTCGAATCCCGGCTCGGGTCACTGTCTATGTGGAGTTTGCACATTCTCCCCGTGTCTGCGTGGGTTTCCTCGGGTGCTCCGGTTCCTCCACAGTCTGAAAGACGTGCTGGTTATGGTGCACTGGCCGTGCTAAATTCTCCCTCAGTGTAACCCAAACAGGCGCCGGAGTGTGGCGACTAGGGAATTTTCACAGTAACTTCATTGCAGTGTTAATGTAAGCCTTACTAATAAATAAACTTTAAAAAAAAAAACTTTAACTGGATAGACTGGAACTTTCCTCCGCTGGAGCGTAGGAGGCTGAGGGGTGACCTTATAGGGGTCTATAAAATAATGAGGGCACAGATCAGCTAGATAGTCAATATCTTTTCCCAAAGGAAGGGGAGTCTAAAACTAGAGGGCATAGGTTTAAGGTGAGAGGGGAGAGATACAAAAGGGTCCAGAGGGGCAATTTTTTCACCCAGAGGGTGGTGAGTGTCTGGAACGAGCTGCCAGAGGCAGTAGTAGAGGCGGATACAATTTTATCTTTTAAAAAGCATTTAGACAGTTACATGGGTACAATGGGTATAGAGGGATATGGGCCAACGCGGGCAATGGGATTAGCTTAGGGGTTTTAAAAAAAGGGGCAACACGGACAAGCTGGGCCGAAGGGCCTGTTTCCATGGTGTAAACCTCTGACTGTATGAATCAAATAATAGAACATCCCAACCTGTTCCACAACCAATGCAGAGCTCCTTCAACTGTACTCACGGTTGTGAGCTAGCCACAAATCTGCGCACAGCAAGATCCCACCATCGTCATGTGATAAAGACCCAGGTCAGCCGTCCTCGCTCACATTATGCGAGGGATGAAAGTTCTCCCTGGGAGGACGGGCCGACTGATGGACCATGAAACCGTTGCCGATTGTCGGAAAAACCCACCTGGTTCCCTTTAGGGAAGGAAATCTGCCGTCCTTACCCCGGTCTGGCCTACATGTGACTCCAGAGCCACAGCAATGTGGGTGACTCTCAACTGCCCTCGGGCAACTAGGGATGGGCAATAAATACTGGCCAACCTGGAATGAATTAAAAAAAACTCTAGAATGTTCTGTTGTTAAGTGTAGGTTTGGTTTGGGAATGATGTGTGTTGGAGGAGTGTCCCGTTGCATGGTTAATTTTGGTTCATTAATATGATGTTCTCAGCCTTGGACAGCTGGATACTGACGGATTTTTGTCTTATCTGTGTTCACAGGCGAAACAGGTTCTACTCGAAAACCATTCTCACCGTAAGTACACCCATCCCATTGCTAACTTCATCCCCAAGGCTTCCGCCACTGGATCAGAACAGTCATGGCAGTGTGGGTCTAAACATCATGGGTTCACTCCTCATTACCGCACCAACACTAGGCATCAATGCAGTGCTGAGGGAGTGCCGCACTGTCAGAGGGTCAGTGCTGAGGGAGCGCCGCACTGTCAGAGGGTCAGTGCTGAGGGAGCGCCGCACTGTCAGAGGGTCAGTGCTGAGGGAGCGCCGCACTGTCAGAGGGTCAGTGCTGAGGGAGCGCCGCACTGTCAGAGGGTCAGTGCTGAGGGAGTGCCGCACTGTCAGAGGGTCAGTGCTGAGGGAGCGCCGCACTGTCAGAGGGTCAGTGCTGAGGGAGTGCCGCACTGTCAGAGGGTCAGTGCTGAGGGAGTGCCGCACTGTTGAACACCCGGGATCCAGGGTGAGGTATCTAAATGGATACAAAATTGGCTTCTTGACAGAAGCCAGAGGGTGGTTGTAGAGAGTTGTTTTTCAAACTGGAGGCCTGTGACCAGCGGTGTGCCTCAGGGATCAGTGCCGGGCCCACTGTTATTTGTCATTTATATTAACGATTTGGATGAGAATATAGGAGGCATGGTTAGTAAGTTTGCAGATGACTCCAAGATTGGTGGCATAGCGGACAGTGAAGAAAGTTATCTCCAATTGCAACGGGATCTTGATCAATTGGGCCAGTGGGCTGACCAATGGCAGATGGAGTTTAATTTAGGTAAATGCGAGGTGATGCATTTTGGTCGATTGAACCAGGGCAGGACTTACTCAGGTAATGGGAAAACATTGGGGAGAGTTACAGAACAAAGAGATCTCGGGGGACAGGTTCATAACTCCTTGGAAGTGGAGTCACAGGTGGACAGAGTGGTGAAGAAGGCATTCTGAATGCTTGGTTTCATTGGTCAGAACATTGAATACAGGAGTTGGGACGTCTTGTTGAAGTTGTACAAGACATTGGTAAGGCCACACTTGGAATACTGTGTACAGTTCTGGTCACCCTATTATAGAAAGGATATTATTAAACATAGAAAGAATGCAGAAAAGATTTACTAGGATACTACTGGGACTTGATGGTTTGAGTTATAAGGAGAGGCTGGATAGACTGGGACTTTTTTCTCTGGAGGGTTGGAGGCTGAGGGGGTGATCTTATAGAGGTCTATAAAATAATGAGGGGCACAGATCAGCTAGATAGTCAATATCTTTTCCCAAAGGTAGGGGAGCCTAAAACTAGAGGGCGTAGGTTTAAGGTGAGAGGGGAGAGATACAAACTGTTTCACACAGAGGGTGGTGAGTGTCTGGAACGAGGCAATAGTAGAGGCGGGTACAATTTTTAGAAGTATTTAGATAGTTTACATGGGTGCGATGGGTATAGAGGGATATGGGCCAAATGCGGGCAATCGGGATTATCTTAGGGGTTTAAAAAACAGGGCGGCATGGACAAGTTGGGCCGAAGGGCCTGTTTCCATGCTGTAAACCTCTGTGACTCAATGACACTAACCATTAACTGCTATTTAATTTAATTACTGTTTTCTTTGGCAAGTGTGGGAATGTAACTTCATTTTCTTTAATCCAGATGCATCAGAGATGCCATTTAGCCCAGAGTTGTTGAAGAAGGTTTCCCCCTCTCCCCATTTAGATGATTCCCGGGGATACCAGCGAGGGCGCAGGCAGTCCGGTGAGTCCCCAGACCCCACTGCTGCATGGGCCGGATTTTCACTGTCACCCGCCCCCCCCACTTCCTGTTTGGTCAGAGGTTAAACTCTTATCAAATCGCTGTTTGATTGCACAGAATTTGATTGCTGCTGAGAAAAGGGAAAGGCAGTCAAATCTTTTCCTCTTGGACTCATCAGGCCAGAGACAAGAATACTAAATTTCAAAGACATCAGCAGTTGATACTGCAGGATAAAAGGGTGTTGACTGGTTGCACCTTGTCATCCTATTACCATGGGGGACGCACCTGGGAACTATTGCGCACCCCCCACCTCCCCAAACTTTGATTTAACTTAAAGAGGCAAGAGGTGGACATATTCTTTCATTTTACAGAGAGTGAAAGGTTAAAGTTCAAGTTTATTTATTATTAGTCACAAGTAAGGCTTATATTAACACTGCATTGAAGTTACTGTTACTGTGAAATTCCCCAAGTCGCCACACTCCGACACCTATTTGGGTCAATGCACCCCTAACCATCACATCTTTCAGAATGAAGCCTAGATTATAAATATGCACAGTCCAGAGATGTGCGTTGGTCGCGATAAATTGTTCCTTTTGTCTCAGGGGGACTAGCTGGGGTAAATGCGTGGGGTTTTGGGGACAGGGCCTGGGTGGGATTGTGGTCGGTGGGCTGCCTTCTGCGTTCTATGATTCTAACCCGCAGGACTTTCGGACTGTGGGACCCGAAGGAAACCCATGCAGACATGGGGAGAATGTGCTGACTCTGCACAGACAGTGACCCGAGCCGGGAATCGAACTGGGGTCTCTGACGCTGTGGGGCAGCAGCACTAACCACTGTGTTCCTCTGAGCGTTACCAGCTGTGTGATGTATAGAGAATTCCTTGAATTTGTCACCATGTCAGATTTAAACTGCCTTTTACCGGGGTTACTGCTAACTCTCCAGTCGCTCGGCAATCGGTGGGATATTTGTAATTTTGGTTTCTTCCCCTCTCCTTTCAGAACCTCCCGAGTTTATCTACACCCCGGAGAGAGCCAAGAAACTGTTTCCCCTCCTCAACATGGAGACCACATCGACGCTGCGTAGGGGGAGGAGACAATCCGGTACGTACCTCACCCCAGCTCTTTGGTTGAGAAGAGTGAGTGGTGAGTGATCTCTACAAGGAGGCCAATCGGCCCATCGAGTCTGCACCGACTCTCTGGCAGAGCATTTTTACCACGGCCAATCCACCTAACCCGCACATCATTGGGCACTAAGGGGCAATTTAGCATGGCCAATCCACCTAACCTACACATCTTTGGACACTAAGGGGCAATTTAGCATGGCCAATCCACCTAACCTACACATCTTTGGTTACTAAGGGACAATTTAGCATGGCCAATCCACCTAACCTACACATCTTTGGTTACTAAGGGACAATTTAGCATGGCCAATCCACCTAACCTACACATCTTTGGACACTAAGGGGCAATTTAGCATGGCCAATCCACCTAACCTACATATCTTTGGACACCAAGGGCAATTTAGCATGGCCAATCCACCTAACCTACACATCTTTGGACACTAAGGGGCAATTTAGCACGGCCAATCCACCTAACCTACACATCTTTGGTTACTAAGGGACAATTTAGCATGGCCAATCCACCTAACCTACACATCTTTGGACACTAAGGGGCAATTTAGCATGGCCAATCCCCCTAATCTACACATCTTTGGTTACTAAGGGACAATTTAGCATGGCCAATCCACCTAACCCACACGTCTTTGGACACTAAGGGGCAATTTAGCACAGCCAATCCACCTAACCGGCATATCTTTTGGAGTGTGAGAGGAAACCGGAGCACCCGGAGGAACCCATGCAGATACGGGGAGAATGTGCAAACTCCACTCAGTGACCCAAGCTGGCAATCGAACCTGGCTCTCTGGTGCTGCGAGGCAGCAGTGCTAACCGCAGTGCCACTGTGCCATATTGGTCTGGATCTGAGCTCTGTTGCTGCCCAAAGCCAGAGTTGATGCTAAACCCCCTCTCTGGGGTGTTTGGTTGTCGGTATTCACAGAATTCCAGACGTGGTGTAACTAGTGCCTGGTACGGATTTACCAAAACTCCCCTATTTTTACTCTCCATCCTCTTTGGATTAATCCCACAGTCCATTTACCGTCCGTATCCACCCACTGAACTCGCACGCTTGCTGTTTGCGACTTGTGACCGAGGGCCCCCACATCACAACTTTCTGGGTAACTGGGACAGTCGGTAGTCGGGGTGGGGCGGGGGAGGTGAGGATGTGGCCGGTGACCGAGAGAGAGAGAGGGCAACTAGTAAGCAGGAGGGTGGGTAATTGGGAGGGGCGGGGGTAACAAGGGGTGGGAAGTTGGGGGGGGGGGTGGTGGTGGGGGGATGTGGTTGGTTATTCAGAGAGTGGGGAACTAGGAGTTGGGGGAGGGTTTGGGTAATGGGGGGGGGGGGGGGGACAGTAAGAGGGTGGGAGAGGTGATAACTGGGGGTGGGTTGGTAACCGGGGTGGGCGTGGGTGACTGGCTGGGTGGGTAATGGGAGGGGGAGGGTGGGAAGTAATGGTGGGGGGGGTTACCGGGAAAGGGAGGAGGGGTGGGGGGGGGGTCACAGATTGACAGAAGAAGCAGAGGTGGAGCGGGGAGATGTTAACACGGAGAGCTGTTGAGATCCGGGAGGCGTCGCCTGGAAGGGCGGCGGAAGCAGAATCCATCGGAACTTCCCCCCCCCAAAAAAAAAACGGGGGCTGGGCAAAAACCGAAAGCAAAACCAAAGAGCAGAACCCTGAGGGAAAGAGTTTGGGGGTCGGGGGGGGAGTGGAATTGGGACTAAATGAACAAATCTTTCAAAGAGCCAGCAGAGGCAGGACGGGCCCAATGGCCTCGTCCAGTCTGTGACGCGGTGAATTGAGTTGCCCCGTGGTCAGGCCGATCTCACCGGCTGTGCTGTGCCGGGGGGTCCGTGAGGGATGTGGAACCCGGGACGGGGTGGGATTTGCGGCGTTCCGAGGGTCTCTGGGTGGGGGGGGGGTGGGGGGCGGGGGGAGAGGGGAGAGGGGAGAGGTGGGGAGAGGGGAGAGGGGAATGCAGCGGGGCAGAAATGCCAATTCCAGTGACGGTCGTTACTGGAGAAGAGCCATCGGGGAGATTGCTGCTTGCTGTTATCGCAGCTCCGCAATCATTTCTGATGTTTCCTGCAGTGACGCGGGGCCCCGGGAAGCTCTGAGCAGCAATCGAGTTGAGTATTCATCAATTTAAAAATAAAAGGGGAAATATTTGTCTCAAATCCCCCAGCTCCCCCGCCCCAGGGGGATTTTACTATTGTCGAGATTAGCCATCCAGCCGGTCCGACAGTTAGGCAGGTACCCATGGACGGTACACAACATTACTCACTCTTCTCAGCCAATGAGCTTCTGGAGTCAAACCAGTTCAGTTTAAGGGGAATAAAATTATTTGTCGTGTTTATTTCTGTTCAGATGAGCAGCGCGGTGGTTCGCACTGCTGCCTCACGGCGCCAGGGACCTGTCCTCAATTCCAGCCTCGGGTCACCTTCTGTGTGGAGTTTGCACATTCTCCCCGTGTCTGTGTGGGTTTCCTCCGCACGCTCCGGTTTCTCCCACAGTCCAAAGATGTGGATGGGCCATGCTAAATTGCCCCTTAGTGTCCAAAGATGTGTAGGTTAGGGTGGATTGGCCATGCTAAATTGCCCCTTAGTGTCCAAAGATGTGCAGGTTAGGGGGATTGGCCATGCTAAATTGCCCCTTAATTTTCAAAGATGTGCAGGTCAAAGTTAAAACTCCAAGTTAAAGTTTATTTATTAGTCACAAATAAGGCTTACATTAACACTGCACTGAAGTTACTGTGAACTTCCCCTAGTTGACACAGTCCAGTGCCCGTTCAGGTCAATGCACCCTAACCAGGATGTCTTTCAGACTGTGGGAGGAAACCGGAGTACCCGGAGGAAACCCATGCAGACATGGGGAGAACGTGCAGACTCCACACAGACAGTGACCCAAACTGGGAATCGAACCTGGGTCCCTGGTGCTGTGAAGCAGTAATGCTAACCACTGTGCTACTATGCTGTCTAAAGATATGCAGATTAGGGGGATCGGCCATGGTAAATGTGTGGGGTTATGGGAATAGGGTGTGGGTGGGGGGCCTGGGTAAGGTGTTCTGTCAGGGAGTTGGTGTAGACTCAATGGGCCGAATGGCCTCCTTCTACTCTGTAGGGAACCTACTCTACGTTTAAGACCCCCATCAGACTAAGCTGCAACACCCATTGACTCTAACCCCGCTGACCTACTCTGACCCCCAGTGAAGTAACCTCCTTGTTCAAATTCTTATCCTGTGGCCCCATCCCTCCCTATCCCTGTGTAACCCTCTGCGATCTCTGCACTCCTCCAACTCTGGCCAATCTGTACCCCAGGCTTCACCCGCTGACCAGCCCATCTCCTGACCTCCCTCGATCGATCTCTTGCCCACCCTGTCCGGCACTGCGCCCCCTCTCTCCCCCAGGGTTTTCACACACCGTTCTGTGTACTGTGAAGGACAGAGGGTCGTGAGGAATGAAGTGTTAATAAAACAAACAAGCTAAGATGTCTCTCTTATCATTTCAGAACCGAGTAAACAGATTCAGGCAGTGATTGGGCAGAGCGGTAAGTGATATTCCCCAGTGACCTGAGTCTCTGTAATCAGCAGCACAGTTTATTTGAGTCGGGTCCTTTGCATCTGCTTGAATATGCGTGGTGTGTTTTGTGTGTGTGTGTTGCATACGTGTGCTGTGTTGTGTGTGCGTGCTGTGTTGTGTGTGTGTGTGTATGTGTGCGTGCTATGTTTATAAGACATGTGCAGTTTTGTAGAAGCATGTACATGAGTTAGAATCATGTCCTACTCCTGTCATCTCGCCGGCAGGAGCAATTTAACCAGTCCCATATATTGAACATATGAACACATATATGAACATACATGTGGCCATTCAAACATATGTGCAAACATTCAAACATGCATTGAACATGCAAACATATATACAAACATGCATTGAATAGATGAGCATATATTAAACATGCAAATACACACACATGAACACTTACAAACATACGAACACTTGCAAACATGCATTGATCATACAACCGTACATGCAAACATATGTGAACATACAGTTGAACGTATGAACATACAAATGAACATTCAGACATACATGAAATATTTAAGTATGCATTCAAACAAACGAACACGATTGAACACATGACCTTACATGTGAATCAGGAGCAGAAGTAGGCCATTCGGCCCTTCAACCTACACACCTTTGGACATTAAGGGGCAATTTAGCATGGCCAATCCACCTAACCTACACATCTTTGGACATTAAGGGGCAATTTAGCACGGCCAATTCACCCTTATCTGCACATCTTTGGGTACTAAGGGGCAATTTAGCCTGATCAATCCACCTAACCTGCACATGTTTGGACACTAAGGGGTAATTTAGCATGGCCAATCCACCCGCCTCCCGATGACTTTCTTCCTCTTTTGATCATCTCCCAGTTGCCAGTAAGGTTCAGGGGGCAGTCAGGAAGGTAAATGCAACGTGAGCATTCATGTCGAGAGGGCTAGAATACAAGAGCAGGGATGGACTTCTGAGGCTGGATAAGGCTCTGGTCAGACCCCCCAGTTGGAATATTGTGAGCAGTTTTGGGTGCTGTATCTCAGGAAGGCTGGTGCTGGGCAGTTTGTGAAGATTATTCCCAAACCCACTTGGATAAACAAGTCCTCTGATTAAACATTTCTGTATTCGCTCTGTTTCAACTATTCTGATCCGCTGTGACAAGATGATTTGTCCTTCAGTAAGCTCTGTGAAGAATTAGCCATTGATGGTTGATTTATCTTTGGCATTTCGACACAAGTGCACTGATGTGAGGAGCTGTTTTGAGAGATTTTCTTTCAAGCTATTTGATTTACGTTTTTATTCCCCGTGCCTTTTCCCCGTGACTTTCTTCCTCTTTTGATCATCTCCCAGTTGCCAGTAAGGTTCAGTCTGCAGTGAGGAAGGCAAATGTAATCGTGCAGAGAGGGCTGGAGTACAAGAGCAGGGATGTAGCAGGGTAGTCAAGAAGGCATACGGCAATGCTTGCCCTCATCGGCCGGGGCACTGAGTTTAAAAATTGGCAAGATCACGTTACAGCTTTATAGAACCTTAGTGAGACCGCACTTGGAATATTGTGTTCAATTCTGGTCACCACACTCCCAGAAGGATGTGGAGGCTTTGGACAGGGCACAGAAAGGATTTACCAGGATGTTGCCCTGGTATGGAGGGCGTTAGCCAGGAGGAGAAGTTGGAGAAACTTGGTTTGTTCTCACTGGAACGACGGAGGTTGAGGGGAGACCTGATCGAAGTCTACAAGATTATGAGGGGCATGGACAGAGTGGATAGTCAGAAGCTTTCTCCCCAGGGTGGAAGAGTCAATTACTCGGGGGGCACAGGTTTAAGGGCAAGGTTTAAAGGAGATGTACGAGGCAGATTTTTTACACAGAGAGTGATGGGTGCCTGGAACTCGTTGCCGGGGGAGGTAGTGGGACCGGATACGGCAGTGAGTTTTAAGGGGCGTCTGGACAAATACATGAATAGGATGGCAATAGAGGGATAGGGTCCCTGGAAGGGTAGGGGGTTTAGTTCAGTCGGGCAGCATGGTCAGTGCAGGCTTGGAGGGGCCGAAGGGTCTGTTCCTGTGCTGTAATTTTCTTTGTTCTTCTGAGGCTGGATAAGGCTCTGGTCAGACCCCATTTGGAATATTGTGAGCAGTTTTGGGCCCCGTATCTAAGGAAGGATGTGCTGGCCTTGGAAAGGGTCCAGAGGAGGTTCACAAGAATGATCCCTGGAATGAAGAGCTTGTCGTATGAGGAACGGTTGAGGACTCTGGGTTTGTACTCGTTGGAGTTTAGAAGGACGAGGGGGGGATCTTATTGAAACTTACAGGATACTGTGAGCCCTGGATAGAGTGGACTTGGACAGGGTGTTTCCACTAGTAGGAAAAACTAGAACCAGAGGGAACAACCTCAGGCTAAAAGGACGATCCTTTAAAACAGAGATGAGGAGGAATTTCTTCAGCCAGAGAGTGGGGAATCTGTGGAACTCTTTGCCACAGAAGGCTGTGGAGGCCAGGTCATTGAGACAGAGATAGATAGGTTCCTGATTAATAAGGGGATCAGGGGTTATGGGGAAAAGGCAGGAGAATGGGGAATGAGAAAAATATCAGCCATGATTGAATGGCGGAGCAGACTCGATGGGCCGAGTGGCCTAATTCTATTCCTATGTCTTATGGTCTAACCCACCTGTATCCACTCTGTAGGGTGCATCGACCTGTTCTGTTACACGTATCCCTAATATTAGAAACCCCCTTTCGAGTTGGGAATAAAGGATGGGTCTCTCAAGGCGAATTAATTACTTTTAAAAAATTGTTAATGGGATAGGGTCTTTATTGCCCATCCCTAATTGCCCCTTTGGAACCACTCAGTCCCTGAGGTGTACGTACCTCCAGATAGCGGCACGGTGGCACAGTGGTTAACATGTTGCCTCACAGCACCAGGGACCCGGGTTCGATTCCCGGCTTGGGTTACTGTCTGTGTAGAGACTGCACATTCTCCCTGTGTCTGCATGGGTTTCCTCCGGATCCTCCCACAGTCCAAAGATGTGCAGGTTAGGTTGATTGGCCGTGTTAAGAAATTGCCCCTTAGTGTCCAGGGATGTGTAGGTTAGAGGGATTAGTGGGTATAATATGTAGGGATATGGGGGTAGGGCCTGGGTTGGATTGTGTTCGGTGCAGACTCGATGGGCCGAAGGGCCTCTTTTTGCACTGTGGGGTTCGATGATTCGAAAGAAAACTTCAGGAGATTTTGTTTGAAAGCTTTAACTCCCTCCCCCACTCCCCAAAAGCACTGGGGACCTTTGAGAGGTCAAACTGATGCCTGAGGTTCAGCAAAGACAGCTTGTGAATGAATTCTGGAACAATCTGTAGCTGTCAGTTCTCTTAGTGTCGTATAAGGAGTCAGCACAAACTGCCCTGCTCTCCGCACGGACAGGTCAGTATTTACAACCGTAGGTTTACAATCTTTCATCGAGTTCCTACAGTGCAGAAGGAGACCATTCAGCCCATCGAGTCTCCACCAACCACAATCTCAGCCAGGCCCTATCCCCGTAACCCCACACATCTACCCCACTAAGCTCCTAAGAGGCAGTTTAGCACGGCCAATGCACCTGACCCCACGCATCTTTGGAGTGTGGGAGGAAACTGGAGCATCTGGCAGAAACCCACGCAGACATGGGGAGAATGTGCAAACTCCACACAGACAGTCACCCAAGCCGGGATTGGGACTGGTGCTGAGGGAGTGCCGCACTGTCAGAGGGTCAGTGCTGAGGGAGTGCCGCACTGTCAGAGGGTCAGTGCTGAGGGAGTGCCGCACTGTCAGAGGGTCAGTGCTGAGGGAGCGCCGCACTGTCAGAGGGTCAGTGCTGAGGGAGCGCCGCACTGTCAGAGGGTCAGTGCTGAGGGAGTGCCGCACTGTCAGAGGGTCAGTGCTGAGGGAGTGCCGCACTGTCAGAGGGTCAGTGCTGAGGGAGCGCCGCACTGTCAGAGGGTCAGTGCTGAGGGAGTGCCGCACTGTCAGAGGGTCAGTGCTGAGGGAGTGCCGCACTGTCAGAGGGTCAGTGCTGAGGGAGCGCCGCACTGTCAGAGGGTCAGTGCTGAGGGAGTGCCGCACTGTCAGAGGGTCAGTGCTGAGGGAGTGCCGCACTGTCAGAGGGTCAGTGCTGAGGGAGTGCCGCACTGTCAGAGGGTCAGTGCTGAGGGAGCGCCGCACTGTCAGAGGGTCAGTGCTGAGGGAGTGCCGCACTGTCAGAGGGTCAGTGCTGAGGGAGTGCCGCACTGTCAGAGGGTCAGTGCTGAGGGAGCGCCGCACTGTCAGAGGGTCAGTGCTGAGGGAGTGCCGCACTGTCAGAGGGTCAGTGCTGAGGGAGCGCCACACTGTCAGAGGGTCAGTACTCAGGGAGTGCCGCACTGTCAGAGGGTCAGTGCTGAGGGAGCGCCGCACTGTCAGAGGGTCAGTACTCAGGGAGTGCCGCACTGTCAGAGGGTCAGTGCTGAGGGAGCGCCGCACTGTCAGAGGGTCAGTGCTGAGGGAGAGCCGCACTGTCAGAGGGTCAGTGCTGAGGGAGCGCCGCACTGTCAGAGGGTCAGTGCTGAGGGAGAGCCGCACTGTCAGAGGGTCAGTGCTGAGGGAGCGCCGCACTGTCAGAGGGTCAGTGCTGAGGGAGCGCCGCACTGTCAGAGGGTCAGTGCTGAGGGAGCGCTGCACTGTCAGAGGGTCAGTGCTGAGGGAGTGCCGCACTGTCAGAGGTGCTGTTGATGCACTGGGTGTTAAAATGAGTTCCCGACTATCCTATCAGGTGGTTGTAAAAGATCCCAGAGCCACAGCATAAAAGAGGGAGTGGCGGGGAGGGGATGGGGGTGCAGTGGTGGCAGTGGGGGGGGTCTAAACCCCTGACCTGACCAAATATTTATTTGCAACCGCCACAACCCGGACTGGTGGGAAGTAAACCCTGACCCTGGCTGGCCACGCCCATCAACCAATTAAAAAGCAGATGAGAGAGCCACTATCATGGGTGGGATCTTGCTGTGCACTGATTGACAGCCGCATTCCCCACACTGCGAACAGTGACCGTACCGGCGTCGCTGAGGTTTTCAGGGATCCCGGAGAAGGGGGAGATTCCGGGGAAACAGAACATAAGAGCATAAGAAATAGGAGCAGGAGTCGGCCATCTAGCCCTTCGAGCCTGCCCCGCCATTCAATAAGATCATGGCTGATCTGAAGTGGATCAGTTCCACTTTCCTTCTCTCTCCCCATAACCCTTAATTCCCTTGTCTATCAGAAATCTATCTACCCGTGGCTTAAATATATTTAGCGAGGCAGCCTCCACCACTTCAACGGGCAGAGAATTCCAGAGATTCACCACCCTTTGAGTGAAGAAGTTCCTCCTCAACTCCGTTCTAAACTGCCCTTCCCTTATCTTGAGGCTGTGCCCTCTAGTCCTGTTGTCCTTTCTAAGCGGGAAGAATCTCTCTACCTCTACCCTATCCATCCCCTTCATTATCTTATACGTCTCGATAAGATCCCCCCCCTCATCCTTCTAAACTCCAACGAGTACAAACCCAGTCTATTTATAGACTCTCTTCATAGTCCAACCCCCTCATCTCCGGTGCCAGCCTAGTAAACTTCCTCTGCACTCCCTCCAAGGCCAAAATATCCTTGCGCAAGTGCGGCGACCAAAACTGCACACAGTACTCCAGCTGCGGCCTCACCAGTGCCCTGTACAGTCGCAGCAAGACCTCCCTACTCTTATATTCAATCCCCCTCGCGATGAAGGCCAGCATCCCATTCGCCTTCCTGACCACCTGCTGCACCTGCAAGCTGGGTTTTTGTGACTCATGCACAAGGACCCCCAGGTCCCTCTGCACCGTCGCCTGCTGCAGCTTTTCGCCCTTTAAATAATAATCCCTCCTACTATTATTTCTACCAAAGTGGATAACCTCACACTTGCTACCATTGTACTCCATCTGCCAGGTCCTCGCCCACTCGCTCAGCCAAGACTTTCTCTTGGATGGAGGGATTTGAGCAAGGCCGCGGTGTGTGTCTGTAATCTACCACAAACGCAGCCTGAATTAAAACCGCAGGTTAAAGAAAAATAAGCCCAGATGATTCATGGGGGGATGAAAAGGGTGGAGAATATTCCAGCCTTCAATTTCTCTCTGTCTTGTCAAAGACACAGCCTGGATGGAGCAGAGCTGCCAAATGTCAGCCCAATTACAACCCTCCGCATCCGATTAGAGAAATGAAATGTCTCCCTTTAAATTGCTTTTATTCCAAGCCATCTTCTCTCAATTTAGAATTAAAAATAAACCCTTTTGTGTTGCCAGGGTAACCGTGTGTCACGCTGGATCTGCAGGTTCTGACAACATTCACAATGAAATAATCAGTTTGTGTTTTGTGCCCTGACGATGTTTAAACTTTGAACCCTGCCTCCCGCACTCCTGAACCTGCAGAGGATCTCCTCCCAGTGCGATACTGAGGGAGTGCCGCACTGTCACAGTGTCAGTGGTGAGGGAGTGCTGCACTGTCACAGTGTCAGTGCTGAGGGAGTGCTGCACTGTCACAGTGTCAGTGCTGAGGGAGTGCTGCACTGTCACAGTGTCAGTGGTGAGGGAGTGCTGCACTGTCACAGTGTCAGTGGTGAGGGAGCGCCGCACTGTCACAGTGTCAGTGCTGAGGGAGTGCTGCACTGTCACAGTGTCAGTGGTGAGGGAGCGCCGCACTGTCACAGTGTCAGTGCTGAGGGAGTGCTGCACTGTCACAGTGTCAGTGCTGAGGGAGTGCTGCACTGTCACAGTGCCAGTACTGAGGGAGTGCTGCACTGTCACAGTGTCAGTGGTGAGGGAGCGCCGCACTGTCACAGTGTCAGTGCTGAGGGAGTGCTGCACTGTCACAGTGTCAGTGCTGAGGGAGTGCTGCACTGTCACAGTGTCAGTGGTGAGGGAGCGCCGCACTGTCACAGTGCCAGTACTGAGGGAGTGCCGCACTGTCAGAGGGTCAGTGCTGAGAGAGCGCCGCACTGTCAGTGGGTCAGTGCTGAGGGAGCGCCGCACTGTCAGAGGGTCAGTGCTGAGGGAGTGCCGCACTGTCACAGTGTCAGTGCTGAGGGAGTGCTGCACTGTCACAGTGCCAGTGGTGAGGGAGTGCCGCACTGTCACAGTGCCAGTACTGAGGGAGTGCCGCACTGTCAGAGGGTCAGTGCTGAGAGAGCGCCGCACTGTCAGTGGGTCAGTGCTGAGGGAGCGCCGCACTGTCAGAGGGTCAGTGCTGAGGGAGCGCCGCACTGTCAGAGGGTCAGTGCTGAGGGAGTGCCGCACTGTCAGAGGGTCAGTGCTGAGGGAGCGCCGCACTGTCAGAGGGTCAGTGCTGAGGGAGTGCCGCACTGTCAGAGGGTCAGTGCTGAGGGAGTGCTGCACTGTCAGAGGGTCAGTGCTGAGAGAGCGCCGCACTGTCAGAGGGTCAGTGCTGAGGGAGCGCCGCACTGTCAGAGGGTCAGTGCTGAAGGAGTGCCGCACTGTCGGAGGGTCAGTGCTGAGGGAGCGCCGCACTGTCAGAGGGTCAGTGCTGAGGGAGCGCCGCACTGTCAGAGGGTCAGTGCTGAGGGAGTGCCGCACTGTCAGAGGGTCAGTGCTGAGGGAGTGCCGCACTGTCAGAGGGTCAGTGCCGAGGGAGTGCCGCACTGTCGGAGGGTCAGTGCTGAGGGAGTGCCGCACTGTCAGAGGGTCAGTGCTGAAGGAGTGCCGCACTGTCGGAGGGTCAGTGCTGAGGGAGTGCCGCCCTGTCAGAGGGTCAGTGCTGAGGGAGCGCCGCACTGTCAGAGGGTCAGTGCTGAGGGAGTGCCGCACTGTCGGAGGGTCAGTGCTGAGGGAGCGCCACACTGTCAGAGGGTCAGTGCTGAGGGAGCGCCGCAGTGTCTGTGTCATAATATGTGCTAAATGGCAGCTGCTCAAAGGTTTAGGCTGTTCATTCTGTACACTGATCTGAAAAACAGGCAGGTCCCAGTTCCCCAGTGCGGGGCGGGGGGTGTGTGTGTGTGTGTGGGGAGGGGGGGTGTGTGTGTGTGTGTGGGGAGGGGGGTGTGTCTGTGTGTGTGTGGGGAGGGGGGCGGTGGGGGGGCATGGGGGGAGGGGGGTGTGTGTGTGTGTGTGGGGAGGGGGGTGTGTCTGTGTGTGTGTGGGGAGGGGGGCGGTGGGGGGAGTGCCCTGAAACCACAGAACCAGAATAGGGGTAAAGTCCACACCCTGAGCACAATCTAACCCAGACCAGCCCCAAGGAACCCAGGTTACTGTGGCATCATTCACTTTTCCCAGCATGTTGTAGCCTTTATTTAAAGTTTATTTATTAGTCACAAGTAGGCTTACATTAACACTGCAATGAAGTTGCTGTGAAAATCCCCTAGTCACCACACTCCGGCGCCTGTTTGGGTTACTCTGAGGGAGAATTTAGCACGGCCAAGGCACCCTAACCAGCACGTCTTTTGGACTGTGGGAGGAAATTGGAGCACCCGGAGGAAACCCACGCAGACACGGGGAGAACGCGCAGACTCCGTACAGACAGTGACCCGAGCCGGGAATCGAACCCCTGTCCCTGGCGCTGTGAGGCAGCAGTGCTAACCACTCTGCCACCGTGTCGCCCCTGGAATTGAGAATCTACTGATGACCATGAAACCATTGTCGGGAAAAAAAATCCCACCTGGTTCCCTGCTGTCCCGCTCGGGACGGAAATCTGCCGTCCTTACCCCGGTCTGGCCTACACGTGACTCTGGAGCCACAGCAACGTGGGTGAATCTCCAAGGAATGGGCAATAAATACTGGCCCAGCCAGTGACGCCTGTGTGCCAGGAATGAGTTAAAAAAAAGAACAGTAGGCACAGAGAAAATGATGAAAGATGCACAACAAATCACCTTCATTAACATGTCCCCCTTCATCACTTAATAACTGTTAGACTCTGAAAAGGTGAACATGATTCAAGCGAGCTGTAATTCGCAGAATTCGGGTAGAAGGAGTTGGCAGGGTTTATTAAGCAAAAAAAGCTTTTAAAAAAGCCGGAGCTTTGATCACTAATGTTATCTGATCTTTATTCGGCACAGTTTAATTTATTGATGTGGATTTAATTACTGGTGTGGAGTAGGGAGAGAGAGTCTGTCTCCGTCCAGCCTCCTGCTGCTGGTTGATTACACACACACCTCTTCACAACAGCTGATGGCTTTTTCCATTAAACAAAGGCCCTTTGATGTCAAACAGCAAACGAGCTGCGGGCAATAAATTTGTTTTCTGCCCCTTTGATTCCAGTTTGCGATTGATCTGAGGACTGGGAGTGAATGGCCCAGCTTTCGTTCCCCGCTCCAGCTGAGACTGGGGGACTTGGATAGTCGATTTGATTTATTATTGCCGCACGAATTCACGGACAGTGAGAATATTGTTTCTTGCGCACTCTTCAAAGCATACCGTTCATAGAGGAGGAGAGGAGAGGGTGCAGGACGTAGTGTTACAGTCATAGCTCGGGTATAGAGAAAGATCAACTTAATGTGAGGTCGCATTGTTAGAGAGTTTTAAAAAGTTTGAATAAAGTTTTAGAAGTATAGAACGAGAAGATTGAATTGGAAGATATTCTGGTCACAGCCTGTGCGAGGTCGCCACGCTCCAGCGATTTTCCCTTCATAGATTCCCTACATTGCAAAAGGAGTCTATTCGGCCCATCAGTCTGTACTGACTCTCCGACAGAGCATCTTATCGTACTTACCGTGCAAATTCCCCGAACCTGCACCTCTTGGGACACTGAGGGATGATTTAACATGGCCAATCCACCGAACCCCCACATCTTGGGTCTTCCCAGTCTCCTGGCTGACATTTATCCCACAGTCAATACTACTGAACAAACAACAGTCGATCAGGACAGTTCTATGCTTGGGATCTCAGTGCAGCACAAGCTATGTTTCATTGGCCGCACCACAGTTAGAGATGGGCAGCAATATAACTGCAGGTTTTGTCTTTTCCTCATTGAGAGGGAATTAAACCCCTCGAGGTTTACAGTCCCCTCCGGCTCTCCCTCCCCCCCAAACTCTCCCTCTCCCTCCCCAAACTCTTCATTGCTCTCACTCTACAAGACCCTGCTGCCTCTATCTTTGTTTCTCCCACTCACTCTCTGTATTTCTCTCTCTCTCTCTGTCTATCTGTCTGTCTGTCACACTCTCCTTCCCTCCCTCCCTATCTCCCTCTCTCTCCCTGGCTGTTTGTCTCTCTCTCTCTCTCCCCCTATACCTGTGTCTCTCTGTCTGTCTGTCTCTCTCTCCCTGCTCTCTCTCTCCTATCTCCCTCTGTCTCTCTATCTCTCCCCCCCCTCTCCCTCCCTCCTTCTCCCCTCTCTCCCCCCTCTCTCCCTCCCTCCCTCCCTCCCCCCTCTCTCCCTCCCTCCCTCTCTCCCTCCCTCCCTCTCCCCTCTCTCCCCCTCTCTCTCCCCCCCTCCCTCTCTGCCCCTCTCCCCCCTCCCTCTCTCTCCCTTCCTCCCTCCCCCTCTGTCACCTTCCCTCATTAGGGTCACACTCTGACATGATCTGCCTGTGCGGGGTTTGGGGGGGGAGTGGAGGGGTGTGAGAGGATGGGGTGGGTGTGGGAGGGGGTGTGGGTGAGGGTGGGGGGGGTGTGTTGTTGGCTCTAACCTGTAAGGGAAGCTGGGGGAAGGTGTGTGTAGCTGGGAACCAGCCGGTGGGAATGATGCTAACTCTCCCTCTCCTGTTTTGTTTCCCTCTCGGTGTCTCGCTCCAACTCGCTCAGGAACGCAGCTGAAGGTAAGAATCTTTTATTGGCCAAACCTGACCTATCTTCCTCCTTCATCATTCTAACTTCTCACGGTGACACAGTGGGTTAGCACTGCCCCCCCCCCTCACAGCGGCAGGGACCCAGGTTCGAATCCAGCCTCGGGTCTGTGTGGACTCTGCACATTCTCCCCATGTCTGCGTGGGTTTCCTCCGGGTGCTCCGGTTTCCTCCCACGGTCCGAAGGATGTGTGGGTTAGGCCGTGCTAAATTGCCCCTTAGGGAGATTAGCGAGGTAAATGTGTGGGGTTATGGGAATAGGGTCTGGGTGGGATTGTATCGGTAAGGACGCGATGGGCCAAATGGCCTCCCTCTGCACTGTAGAGATTCTAGCCTCACCATCAGGAATTTGTTACGGGGGTAACTGGTTGGAGGAAGGGCGAACATTAGCATTTCCAATGGGAGAACGCAAGTTTGGGAATTATTTTGCGTTAAAGCAAGGCTCGACTCAGATCAGCTCCCCGTGCAGTCAACGTTCAATAACCCAAACATTACAAAATGACTGACATCAAAGTTTGAGATCTCCAGAGAGAGTGAGTCACATTGATGGACTTATCTGGACAAACACAAGGGACCAAAAGGCTGGGATTGTGGGAGCAGAAACAACAGCATGACTCTGATGGGCCGAACAGCCTGTTTCTGTGCTGTAATATCTAAGCAATTGCCAACAGAATACAATGTACGAGGTTCTGCACTTTTGGTTGGGGGAGCAGAGGCGTAGACCATTCTCTAAATGGGGAGAGAATTTAGAAATCAGAAGCACAAAGGGATTTGGGAATCCTCTGGTTCAGGATTCTCTCAAGGTTAACGTGCAGGTTGAGTTGGAGTTAGGAAGGCAAATGAATTCATTTTGAGAGGAATCATAGAATCTACAGTGGGGAAAGAGACCATTTGGCCCATTGAGTTTGCATCAACCACCAACCCAGGCCGTATCCCTGTAACGTTACATATTTACTCTCCTGGTTCCCCGTGACGCTAAGGGGCAATTTATCATCGCCAATCCACCTGAGCCGCACATCTTTGGAGGGCTAGAGTTCAAGAGCAGGGATGTTTAAGAAAGGATATATTCGCTTTGGAGGGACTGCAGAGAAGGTTGATTCCGGAGATGAGGGGGTTAGCTTATGAGGAGAGATTGAGTAGACTGGGTCTGTACTCGTTGGAGTTTAGAAGGCTGAGGGGTGATCTTATAGAGACATATAAGATAATGAAGAGGCTAGGTAGGGTAGAGGTAGAGAGATTCTTTCCACTTAGAAAGGAAACAAGAACTAGAGGGCACAGCCTCAAAATAAGGGGGAGTCAATTTAGAACAGAGTTGAGGAGGAACTTCTTCTCTCAGAGGGTGGTGAATCTCTGGAATTCTCTGCCCATTGAAGTGGTGGAGGCTGCCTCGTTAAATGTGTTTAAGTCACGGGTAGATAGATTTTTGACCAATAAGGGAATTAAGGGTTATGGGAAGAAAGCGGGAAAGTGGAACTGATCCACTTCAGATCAGCCACGATCTTATTGAATGGCGGGGCAGGCTCGAAGGGCTAGATGGCCGACTCCTGCTCCTATTTCTTATGTATTTCTGAGGCTGTATAAGGCTCTGGTCAGACCCCATTTGGTATATTGTGAGCAGTTTTGGGCCCCGTATCTAAGAAAGGATGTGCTGGCGTTGGAAAGGGTCCAGAGGAGGTTCGCAAGAATGATCCCTGGAATGAAGAGTTTGTCGTATGAGGAACAGTTGAGGATTCTGGGTCTGTACTCGTTGGAGTTTATAAGGGTGAGGGGGAATCTTATTGAAACTTACAGGATACTGTGAGGCCTGGATAGAGTGGACTTGGACAGGGTGTTTCCACTAGTAGGAAAATTTAGAACCGAGGGCACAACCTCAGGCTAAAGGGACGATCCTTTAAAACAGAGATGAGGAGGAATTTCTTCAGCCAGAGAGTGGGGAATCTGTGGAACTCTTTGCCACAGAAGGCTGTGGAGGCCAGGTCATTGAGTGTCTTTAAGACAGAGATAGATAGGTTCTTGATTGGTAAGGGGATCAGGAGTTATGGGGAAAAGGCAGGAGAACGGGGATGAGAAAATATCAGCCATGATTGAATGGTGGAGCAGACTCGATGGGCCGAATGGCCTGATTCCACTGCTGCATCTTATGGTCTTATGGATTTTCCAGCCTGCTCTGTTTTTTGTGAACTTTTAAGTAATGAAGGGAGGTTGGGTAGGCTTGAGTTGTTTTCTGTAGAGCAGAGAAGACTGAGGGGTGACCTGATCGAGGTGTTTGAGGGACACGGACAGAGTGGGTAAGGCGCAGCTGTTCCCCTTTAGTTGAAGGGTCAGTGAGGAGGGGACACGGGTTAAAAGTGAGGGGGCGGGAGGTTTAGGGGGGATTTGAGAAAAAAATCTTTTTACCCAGAGGGTGGTGAGAGGGTCTGGAATGCGCTGCCTGGGAGGGTGGGGGAGGTGGGATGAGCACTTGGCACGTCATAACATTCAGGACTATGGGCCCAGTGGGGATAGGGCCTGGGTGGGATTGTTGTGCAAGCTCGATGGGCCAAATGGCCTCTTTCTGCACTGTAGGAATTCTATAAGTGGGATTAGGAGGGCAGCTCAGGGCCTTTCATGGGTCAGCATGGACTCGATGGGCCAAATAGCCTCTTTCTGCAGTGTAGATTCTATAACTGGGATTAGCTGGGCAGCTCAGGGTCTTCTTTGTGTGGGTATGGACCCGATGGGCGGAAGGGCCTCCTCTGCACTGTAATATTGTGTGGTTGTGTGATTCCAGTACACCGGCAGCGAGGATGATCTGCTTTCCAACATGGAGACGCTGAGTTTACTGGGCAGTGCCAGCACCCTGGCGTCCAGCGTGGTGGAGCTGGAGGTCAGCGCCGAGACAGCAGAGCCGGGTCCGTCCGAGACGCCGGGGCCTAACCTGGCAGCCAGAGGCGAAGCCTCCACAGAGGGATTAGCCCCGAGTGAAGAGGAGAAGGAGGAGGAGGATGTGGGGCTGTACGAAGAGCCTGATTTCCGAGGCATCGGGAACATCGATCTGGAGATGGAACAGGTGCTCGAGTTTGCTTTCTTTTAAATGTTGACGCCTGTTTGGATTTGGGGTTGTAAATCTGTCCCACTGGAATGAGTCAGGCTGGGTCAGAGTGAATACACAGGGTAAGGCAATTTCCCCCATTTACAAACATCTGAATTGATTTATTATTGTCACAGAGAGGTTTACACCATGGAAACAGGCCCTTCGGCCCAACTTGTCCATGCTGCCCTTTTTTAACCCCTAAGCTAGTCCCAATTGTCCGCGTTTGGCCCATATCCCTCTATACCCATCTTACCCATGTAACTAAATGCTTTTTAAAAGACAAAATTGTACCCACCTCTACTCCTACCTCTGGCAGCTTGTTCCAGACACTCACCACCCTCTGGGTGAAACAATTGCCCCTCTGGACACTTTTGTATCTCTCCCCTCTCACCTTAAACCTACGCCCTCTAGTTTTAGACTCCCCTACCTTTGGGAAAAGATATTGACTATCTAGCTGATCTGTGCCCCTCATTATTTTATAGACCTCTATAAGATCACCCCTAAGCCTCCTACACTCCAGAGTAAAAAGTCCCAGTCTATCCAGCCTCTCCTTATAACTCAATCCATCAAGTCCCGGTAGCATCCTAGTAAATCTTTTCTGCACTGTTTCTAGTTTAATAATATCCTTTAGTCCCCAGGACCGGATGGAATGCATCCGAGGGTTCTGAAAGAAATGGCGGAGGTTATAGTGGATGCCTTGGTGGTTATTTTCCAGGCGTCGCTGGATTCCGGGGAAGTGCCGGAAGATTGGAAAACGGCTAATGTTACACCGTTGTTTAAGAAGGGTGCCAGGCAAAAGGCGGGGAATTATAGGCCGGTTAGTTTAACGTCTGTGGTAGGTAAAATGTTAGAATCCGTCATTAAGGAGGAAATTGCGAGGCATCTTGAAGGGAATTGCTTGATAGAGCAGACACAGCACGGTTTCATTAAAGGGAAGTCGTGTCTGACAAATTTACTGGAGTTCTATGAGGATGTGTCTAGGGCAGTGGATAGAGGAGAGCCGGTGGATATGGTCTTTCTGGATTTTCAGAAGGCGTTTGACAAGGTACCTCACAAGAGGTTATTGCAGAAGGTCAGGGGACATGGAGTTGGGGGTAGGGTGTTAGCGTGGGTAGAGGATTGGTTGTCAAATAGGAGGCAGAGAGTGGGGGTCAATGGGTGCTATTCGGATTGGCGGATGGTGACTAGTGGGGTGCCCCAGGGGTCGGTGCTGGGGCCTCAGCTTTTTACCATTTATATAGATGATCTGGAGGAGGGAACCGAGTGTAGGGTGTCGAAATTTGCTGATGACACCAAGATTGGAGGAAAGGCAAATTGTGCGGAGGGTGTGGAGAGTCTGCAGAAGGATCTAGATAGGCTGGGCGAATGGGCCAGGAAATGGCAAATGGAATTTAATGTTGGCAAGTGTGAGGTGGTCCACTTTGGTAGGAAGAATGGTAGGAAGGACTATTACTTACGTGGCGAAAAACTGCAGCAGGCGACGGTGCAGAGGGACCTCGGGGTCCTTGTGCATGAGTCGCAAAAACCCAGCTTTCAGGTGCAGCATGTGGTCAGGAAGGCGAATGGGATGCTGGCCTTCATAGCGAGGGGGATTGAATATAAAAGTAGGGAGGTCTTGCTGCAGCTGTATAGGGCATTGGTGAGGCCGCAGCTGGAGTACTGTGTGCAGTTTTGGGCGCCGCACCTGCGCAAGGATATTTTGGCCTTAGAGGGAGTGCAGAGGAGGTTTACTAGGCTGATACCGGAGTTGAGGGGGTTGAGCTATGAGGAGAGGCTGAATAAACTAGGCTTGTACTCGTTAGAGTTTAGAAGAATGAGGGGAGATCTCATTGAGACGTATAAGATGATGAATGGGATGGATAGGATAGAGGTGGAGAGACTCTTCCCGCTCAAAAAAGACAGTAGGACTAGGGGGCACAGCCTCAAGATAAAGGGGAGGCGGTTTAGAACGGAGTTGAGGAGGAACTTCTTCACTCAAAGGGTGGTGAATCTCTGGAATTCTCTGCCCGTTGAAGTGGTGGAGGCTGCCTCGCTAAATATTTTTAAGAAGTGGGTTGATGGGTTCTTGATAAGAGAGGGGATTAAGGGTTATGGGGAGAGGGCGGGAAAGTGGAACTGAGCCACGACAGAGCAGCCATGATCTTATTGAATGGCGGGGCAGGCTCGAAGGGCTGGATGGCCTACTCCTGCTCCTATTTCTTATGTTCTTATGTTATTATTTCTTGCGTGCTATACAGACAAAGCATACCATTCGTAGGGAAGGAAAGGAGAGGGTGCAGAATGTAGTGTTACAGTCATAGCTAGAGTGTAGAGAAAGATCAACTTAATGCGAGGTAGGTCCATTTTTTTTCTTTTACTCATCTGTGGGACATGGGTGTCGCTGGCTGGGCCAGCATTTATTGCCCATCCCTAGTTGCCCTTGGAGGGCAGTTGAGAGTCACCCACATTGCTGTGGCTCTGGAGTCACATGTAGGCCAGACCGGGTAAGGATGGCAGATTTCCTTCCCTAAAGGACATTAGTGAACCAGATGGGTTTTTCCGACAATGGCTTCATGGTCATCAGTAGATTCTTAATTCCAGATTTTTTTTTATTGGATTCAAATTCCATCGTCTGCCGTGGCGGGATTTGAACCCGGATCCCCCAGAGCATTAGCCGAGTTTCTGGATTAATAGTCTAGCGATAATCCCACTAGCCATCAATGTCCTCCTCAAAAGTCTGATGGCAGCAGGGACGAAGCTGTTCTTGATAGTTGATAGGTGTCCTCAGACTTTTGTATCCTTTCCCCGATGGGAGAAGGTGGAAGAGGGAATGTCCGGGGTGCGTGGGGTCCTTAATTATGCTGGCTGCTTTGCCGAGGCAGCGGGAAGTGTAGACAGAGTCGATGGATGGGAGGCTGGTTTGTGTGATGGACTGGGCAACATTCACAACCTTTTGTAGTTCCTTGCGGTCTTGGGCAGAGCAGGAGCCCAGACCAAGCTGTGATACAACCAGAGAGAATATTTTCTGTGGTGCATCTGTAAAAGTTGGTGAGAGATGACACAAGTAGATAACGCCATCTCCTTGGAGCTTAGTCCGAATCCTCTGGGATCATCCAGTGGTTTTTATGTGTTCTCCTAATAATCCATTCTAAAATTGGGAAATGTACACTTAGAACATAGAACACTACAGCACAAACAGGCCCTTCGGCCCACAAGTTGTGCTGATCATATCCCTACCTACCAGGCCTATCTATAACCCTCATGTACTCATCCAGAAGTCTTTTAAAAGACCCCAGCGAGTTCACCTCCACCACCACCGACGGCAGCCGATTCCACTCACCCACCACCCTCTGAGTGAAAAACTTACCCCTAACATCTCCTCTGTACCTACACCCCAGCACCTTAAACCTGTGTCCTCTCGTAGCGACCATTTCAGCCTGGGGAAATAGCCTCCAAGAATCCACCCTATCTATTCCTCTCAACATTTTATAAACCTCTATCAGGTCGCCTCTCAACCTTCGTCTCTCCAGGGAGGAGAGACCCAGCTCCCTCAACCTATCCTCATAAGGCATGCCTCCCAATCCAGGCAACATCCTTGTAAATCTCCTCTGCACCCTTTCAATAGCTTCCACATCCTTCTTGTAAATGAGGCGACCAGAACTGCGCACAGTACTCCAAGTGGGGTCTGACAAGGGTCTTACAAAGTTGCAGCATTACCTCCCGATCATAGTATCCCTACACAGTACAGGAGGAGGCCATTTGGCCCATCGAGTCTGTACCAGGCCCTATTCCCACAACAATTTTATCGGATTGTTTGAGGCTTCTAAATAAGTCTTTGTCTGACCCGTCCGTAGATATTCGCTGACATGGAACTGTTGCAGAAGAAAGCCTCTGAGGACCCGGGTTCCGTCGGTGAGGAGAATCCATTCCGCGGCAGGGACGGTGACAGGGACCCCGCGCTGCTGGATGTTTTCGAGGACACGGAGGCGGAAGCTTCCGGCCTCTCGCTGGCCGACCTCTCGTCGGTCGACGGAGCGGAGGAACTTCGAACGTGCAACAGCGAGTCCTCGGAGGATGACGACGTCCGCCGGGGAACGCGGCCTCCCTCTCCGCAGGACCTGGAAGAGCTGCCCCCGCTGGGCGCGGGAGGGCAAGCGGCCCAGGAACCCGAAGACCCCGTCCCGTTTGCCAACGGAAGGAGATCGTCGCCCAGCGGTGAAGACCACCACAACTCCGTCAACAACGGGGAGCCAAACTCTTCGAGCGGGAAGGACGCTTGTGAAGTTCCTGGATATCCCGTGGGATCCGAGACGTTAGCCGAGGAAGGATTCGCAGACACGGTGCTCGGTGCCAGCCCCACAGAGAGATCGGAGAGGGGCAAGAAGGATTTGATCCAAATGCAAAATGACAGACTGCTGATTGAGAAAATTAAGAACTATTACGAGACAGCGGAGATGGACAACGACCAGTTCTACTTACAGCGACGTGAGAGTATCTCCTTCATCCCGATGGGCCTGGTGAGGGACTCTGTCCTCCGGTTTAATTACAACACCCAACACGAAAGCATACAGGAGGCGCAGACCGAGAAGGCGGGCAGCAGCGGCTCACGGTGGTCGCTCAGCGCTCCGGGCTCAACCTCCGGCTCCGACTCCCGCCCCGGGTCCTCCCACGAGCCGGAGCACCCCGGGGTGCCGGAGGAGGGCCCGGCCCCCCGCGGCGGGACGGCCGAGAGTGAGTCGGAGCGGGAGTTCAAGACCTGCGCCGAGATCATCAAAGTGTGGCGGGAGATGGAGAAGGCCGCCCACTTCTGCCACTCGTGGAACGGCTACGCCAGGCCGGCGGGGAGCGAGAGGGACCCCCCCGGGCACCGGCGGGCAAGCTACAGCGAGCCCCTGCTCATCCTGGAGGACTCGGACCTCACCCCGGAGCCGCCCAAAGATCCGCCGGGGAGGGGGCAGGGTCGGCCGGACGGAGAGCCGGATCGAGAGGGGGTCCGCCGGGGAGGGGACTGTTGCCCCGGCCCGGGGGGGGCGCCCTGCCCGCACGCCCCTTGCTGCGCCAACCACGAGGCGGCAGGGATGCCACCCTGCGGGGACAGCTGCCCGTTCCAGAACTCGGACAAGATCATGAACAAGGTGCAGGTGTTGGCAAAGCTGTACAGCCAGCGGATCAGCAGGAAGAAAGCTCCCATGCCCAGGAGGATCTGGGAACTGGGTCCCGAGGGAAGGGCGGAAGCCAAGCAGCGGAAGAGGAGGCCGGTGGCCAAACTGTCCAGAGCCCAGGAGGAGGAGCAGGAAATCCATCCCTTCGGTAAGTCACTAAACGTCAGCACTGCCTTTGGACTGGTGACCCGTCGCAGGAAGTCTCGCGACAACGGGTTAAAGTCCGACTGGTTTATTTGGAATCACGAGCTTTCGGAGTGCTGCTCCTTCATCAGGTGAGCGGGGGGAGGTAGTTTTCACAAACACGGCATATATAGACAGAGATATAAAGGTTGGAACGCGAGTCTTTACAGAGTGAAGAGTTCTGATCACAAACAGGGCGCGTATAGACCCTTCACTCACCTGATGAAGGGACAGCGCTCCAAAAGCTACCAAACAAACCTCTTGGACTTTAACCTGGTGTTGTGTGAGACCTCTTACTGTGCCCGCCCCAGTCCAACGCCGGCATCTCCACATCGTGGCTTTACAGGTACGGAGAGCGAGGGGAGAGAGGGATAATCACAGGTTAAAGAGGTGTCAAAGCAGGATTTTACAGACCCAGGCCAAATGGTAGGGGTGACATGAAGCCAACATCCCAGTTGAGGCTGTCCTCGTGTCTGCGGAACTTGGTTATCAGTTTCTGCTCAGCGACTCTGCGTTGCCTTAAAGGCTGCCTTGGGGAACGCTTACCTGAAGATCAGAGGCTGAATGCCCATAACTGCTGAAGTGTCCTCCTATCGGAAGCAGCACTTCTCCCTGTCTGTACCTGTAAAGACTCACATTCCAACCATTATCTTGCAGTTATATCCCTGTCTATATACATGCCGTGTTTGTGAACCTACCTCCCCACTCACCTGATGAAGGGCCAGTGCTCCAAAAGCTCGTGATTCCTAACAAACCTGTTGGACTTTAACCTGGTGTTGTGGGATTCCTTACTGTGCCCACCCCAGTCCAAGGCTGGCATCTCCACATCAAGGCTATCCATTGGCATGGCAGGAGGGGCAGTAACACGGCAACCTTTGGCCACTGTGTGGTTGGAAATAGAATGGGATCAGTGGAGACCAGAGGTAAGGGATCAAAGGTTAGAGGGAAAAGGTTAGGGTGGCACAGTGGTTGGCAGGGCTGCCTCACAGCGACAGGGAGCCGGGTTCGATTCTCGGCTCGGGTCACTGTCTGTATGGAGTTTGCACATTCTCCCCATGTCTGAATGGGTTTCCTCCAGTTTCCTCCCACAGTCTGAAAGACGTGCTGGTTAGGGCGGATTGGCCGTGCTAAATTCTCCCTCAGTGTAACCCCAACAGGCGCCGGAGTGTGGAGACTGGGGGATTTTCACAGTAACTTCACTGCAGTGTTAAGCCTACTCGTGACTCTAATAAACAAATAGAAAAGGGGGAGAATGGGGTTCGAAAAACTTATCAGCCATGATCGAACGGCGGAGCAGCCTCGATGGGCTGAACGGCCTAATTCTGCTGCTATAGGGTTCTGGGTTGGGGTTAAGGAATGATGTCGATCTCCTTGGCTGGTTAAAGCCACATGAGGGGATAAGTTAAACCACCGAGTTCTCTGATATTCCCCGGTGATGGGGAGCGGCACCTCTGCCTGGGTGTGACTCCAATTCACACCTTGAGACAAAGAACAGTACCCCACAGGGACAGGCCTTTTGGCCCTTCAAACCTGTGCTGTACACATTGTCCTATCTCAACCAACCGGCTGTACCTCCCTATTCCTCGTCTGTTTGTGTGTCTATTCCGATAAGTTACTAACGTATCTGCCTCAACCACCTCACTTGGCAGTGAGAGGGTTGGACTATGAAGAGAGTCTATAAATAGACTGGGTTTGTACTCGTTGGAGTTTAGAAGGATGAGGGGGAATCTCATAGAGATGTATAAGATAATGAAGGGATGGATAGGGTAGAGGTGGAGAGATTCTTCCCGCTTAGAAAGGACAGCAGAACTAGAGGGCACAGCCTCAAGATAAGGAGGGGGGCAGTTTAGAACGGAGTTGAGGAGGAACTTCTTCACTCAAAGGGTGGTGAATCTCTGGAATTCTCTGCCCGTTGAAGTGGTGGAGGCTGCCTCGCTAAATATTTTTAAGACGCGGGTTGATGGGTTTTTGATAGACAAGGGGATTAAGGGTTATGGGGAGAAAGCGGGAAAGTGGAACTGATCCACTTCAGATCAGCCATGATCTTATTGAATGGCGGGGCAGGCTCGAAGGGCTAGATGGCCGACTCCTGCTCCTATTTCTTATGAATTGGACACAGTATTCCAAATGCGGCCTAACCAATTTTTTGTATACCTGTAATATAATTTGCCAACTCATACGTACTCAATGTCCTTATCCGATGAGGGCAAGCAAGGTTTCTTCACCACCTTTTCCACCCCTAAGTGACCAATCCCCCCAAACTAGAAGGGACAGGTGACCATGGGAAGGGGTGAGTTAATGGGGGAGGAGAGGCTAGAGAAGCACAGGGGGTTCGCCCTGCGGCCTCACAGCGCCAGGGACCCGGGTTCGATTCCCGGTTTGCGTGCACATTCTGCCCGTTTCAGTGTGGGTTTTCTCCGCTTGCTCCGGCTCCCTCCCACAGTCCTGAGATGTGCAGGTTAGGGGGATTGGCTGTGAGAAATGTGTGGGGTTATGGCACAGGGCGGGGCTGGGTAAGATGCTGGATCAGAGAGTTTGTGCAGACCCAATGGGCCAAATGGCCTCCATCTGCAATCCCCGGGACTCTACCATCTGTGTAGAGAGAGAGAACTTTTCGAGTCCATGTGAACTCAGAGTGATGTGGCAGGGAAGCGGATATTCTCTCTCTCCGTCTCTGTCTCACTTTCTTGTTCCTCTCTCGTCTCTCTCTGCCCCTCTCTCTCTCTGTCCCTCTCTCTCTCTGTCCCTCTCTCTCTGTCTCTCTCTCTCTGTCCCTCTCTCTCTCTCTGTCCCTCTCTCTCTCTGTCCCTCTCTCTCTGTCCCTCTCTCTCTCTACCCAATAACACAGTAATGAGCTCCTCCTGCCCCCAGAGCTCCATCTGAAGCAGCTTCCACACTGTTGGAAGCCGAAACCTCAATGTCCCTGATCGAGATCAGCCCACACCATTTCATAACAACTCATCCACTTATCCCCACACAGATAGCGGCTTCCCGAGGCCATTTCCCTGTTACAGTAAATCAGTGCATTCTAGTGAAATAACCTGTCCACAGAGAGAGGGAGAGAAAAACAGAGAGAGAGGGAGGGAAAGATAAACAGAGAGAGAGGGAGGGAGAGAAAAACAGAGAGGGAGGGAGAGAAAAACAGAGAGAGAGGGAGGGAGAGAAAAACAGAGGGAGAGGGAGAGAAAAACGGAGAGAGAGAGGGAGAGAAAAACAGAGAGAGGGAGGGAGAGAAAAACAGAGAGAGAGAGGGAGAGAAAAACAGAGGGAGAGGGAGAGAAAAACGGAGAGAGAGAGGGAGAGAAAAACAGAGAGAGGGAGGGAGAGAAAAACAGAGAGAGAGAGGGAGAGAAAAACAGAGAGAGGGAGGGAGAGAAAAACAGAGAGAGGGAGGGAGAGAAAAACAGAGAGAGGGAGGGAGGGAAAGAGGGAGAGAAAGATTTAAATCTGGTTCCTTCACTGTCTGGGATACTCACTCTTCAGGACATCTCATTAGGCATTGGGCGGGGTGGGGGGGCATGTGTCGGTTGCGAGTTGTGTGGGAGGGATTGTGGTTAAATTATGGAGTGCGGTTTATTGAATAGCTTAAGGCTTCTGATATTAGCAAGAGATAAGAACACTGGGTGTCTGAGCTTCCCAAGAATGATCCCGGGAATGACACACGAGGAGTGTTTGAGGACTCTTGAGTCGATACTCGATGGGTGAAGGGGGATTTTATTGAAACCTACAGGATACTGAGAGGCCTGGGTAGAGTGGACACGGGGAGGATGTTCCCATTAATCGGAGAGACTCGGATCCCAGGGCACAGCCTCAGGATTTGGAACTGAGATGAGGGGGAATTCCTTCAGCCGGAGGGTGGTGAATCTGTGGAAGTCTCTGCCGCAGAGGAGGCCGGGTCACTGAGTGTATTTAAGACGGAGAGAATCATAGAATCCCCTACAGTGCAGAAGGAAGCCATTCGGCCCATCGAGTCTGCACCCGTCCACAATCCCACCCAGGCCCCATCCCCGTAGCCACACCCATTTACCCTGTTAGTCCCCCTGACACTAAGGGGGGCAATTTATCACCACCATTCAACCTGACCCACTCATCTTTGGAGCGTGGAGGGACCCGGAGGGAAACCCACGCAGACACGGGGAGAATGTGCAGGAGGCCGGAATCGAACCCTGGATCCCTGGTGCTGTGAGGCAGCAGTGCTAACCCACTGTGCCACCCCCACTGAGGTCATTGAGTGTCTTTAAGACGGAGATATGTAGGTTGTTGATTAATAAGGGGGATTAAAGGTTATGGGGAACAGGTGGGAGAATGGGATTGAGAAACGTATCAACCGTGACGGAGCAGATTAGATGGGCCAAATGGCCTAATTCTGCTGCTATATCTGAATGTCTTGTGGTTAATTCTCCGGTCTTCCTTACAGATGAAATTAAAGTTCTGGAGGAACCGGCTGTGTACGGACACCTGATCATCCAAGACCCAATCCCTATCCTTTACGCCCAGGAGAACACCATCCAGATCTCCGCTTCCAAAGGGATTTCCGAATCCTCAAACCAACCACCTCGCGATTGGAGAGGAAGTCCCCCGTCGCAGCGACTCACCGACTCCGTCTTGCTATCCATCCACGCGGATCGGAGCCACGCGCTTCCCTCTTCCCCGTTACCAATGGCAACCAGCCCTCAATCGCCGACCTTCCCGGCGCTCCGGACTTCCCTGCTCTCCAGTTTAAGCGCCGAGTCTCCTCCCTGGGCCCCGATTAACTCCAGGCCCCACTCGCCCAGGTCGGGTTCCCCCGGTTCCTCCTCGCCTCCGCCGGCCTCCATCACGGACAAGCTCACTCCTTCACCGGCACCGCGTTCCGGGGCGCGGTCACCCACCCCGCAGGGTCCGGAGCGCGACCAGAGCAACACGCTTCCCGCGAGGCCTCCGTCCCAAGCGGTTCCCAGAACGCGCTCCCCGACTTTGGAAGGCCCCAATCCCTCGGAGCCTCGGAACCCGGGTCCGGAAGGACGCGTTCCGTCTCCGTCCGCTTCGGGTTGCGAGGGCCGGTGGCCGGTTTCGGATTGGCCGAGCCCGGGGCCGTTCCCCCCGAGCGCAAATCCGGCCGGCCATCGGACCCGTCCGTCCCGTCACCCGACCAACGCCCAGCCTCCAACTCCACTGGGCAAGAGCGGCAGGGGCACCATTTCCAATCGGCAGTCTGGCCTCCAGGGGGTCACGGATCCTCCCGCCGGATTATTCCAACCGTGTCCCCCGGCGAAGACACAAGACGGCAAAGACCTGGCGAGTCCATCAGTGGACCTGCCGTCGCTCCCGGCTGCCCCCGGCCTGGGGCACGAGACCCCCCCAGCCAAGTACAGCGGGGGCTCCTTAATGTGCGCCAGCTCCGAGTTGTGCTGCTCACTGCCAACCTGGGTCAGCCTGCGTGGGAGATCCCCGTCGCCCTCCGCCGTCAGGCAGCTGGAGCAGTCGCTGAAGCCACCCAAGGGGGCCCCCCCTTCGGCGCGCGCCACCCACACCGTCCAGCCGTCTCCGTCCTCGCCCCCCCCCCCGCCGCGGCGGCACGTCCCCCCGAGCCCCGCCTCCGGGGAGTGCTCCCCCCCGGCCCCTGGAAAACCCAGGACGGACTCGCTCCCTCCGAGGGGTCCCAGAGACGGCGCCCCGCTCCCCCCGGGGAGCCAGGTGGAGGCCCAGCCCCTCTCGCTCAGTCTGAGGCTGAGATCACCGTCACCTTACCGCGGGCAGCACTGGGCGCAGACACCGGAATCGGCCGACTCCGAGGATCTCCCGATCTTCAGCAATCGAAGGCCCGACTCTCTGCCGCTGTGCAGAGCGGCCACCTTCTCCCCAGGCCTGGCCAGCCCCTCGCCCTCCCCCTCCGCCCCCCAGATCCCACCCCCCTCCGCCCCCCAGATCCCACCCCCCTCCGCCCCCCAGATCCCACCCCCCTCCGCCCCGCAAACCCCACCCCCCTCCGCCCCCCAGATCCCACCCCCCTCCGCCCCCCAGATCCTACCCCCCTCCTCCCCGCAAACCCCACCCCCCTCCGCCCCCCAGATCCCACCCCCCTCCAGCCCCCAAATCCCACCCCCCTCCGCCCCCCAGACCCCATCCCCCTCCGCCCCGCAAACCCCACCCCCCTCCGCCCCCCAGATCCTACCCCCCTCCGCCCCGCAAACCCCACCCCCCTCCGCCCCCCAGATCCCACCCCCCTCCAGCCCCCAAATCCCACCCCCCTCTGGCCCCCAGACCCCGCCCCCCTCTGCCCCCCAGACCCCACCCCCCTCCGCCCCGCAAACCCCACCCCCCTTCGGCCCCCAAATCCCACCCCCCTCCGCCCCCCAGACCCCGCCCCCCTCCGGCCCCCAGACTCCGCCCCCCTCTGCCCCCCAGACCCCGCCCCCCTCTGCCCCCCAGACCCCGCCCCCCTCTGCCCCCCAGACCCCGCCCCCCTCCTCCCCCTCCTCGCCTCTGCCACCCTCCAGACCCCAGCCGCAACACCAGAGAGGGAGGGCCGGCCTTTCCTCTGCGGTGGGAGGAGGGGGTTGTGCCAGACTGGGGCGGCTGCCATCATCGGATTCTGCTCTTGGCGTCTGTCCACCCCTCGTTGACCCACGTCCTCCGCCCACAGACCCCGTTCAGAGTCCCTTCAGCGACCCAGCTGCCCCGCCGAGGGGTTCACAGGAGCTCGATCCGCCCCCCGGCCACCCGGAGACCCCACTTCCTGCCTTTTGGCCGCCCCCTCGTTGCGACAGAGGGTGGCGGTTCTGTTCTCCGTCCCCGCTCTCCAGAGCCCTGTGGCCTGGCTCCTCCATCTCCCGTCACTCGCCCGTCAGAACCCTCAGCGAGCAGCCTCCCTCGCGGAGCACCGAGCCAGCCAACGCACTGCCCCCCACTTCACCCGCTGCGGGCACGGAACTCCCCCTGGCCTTCCCGTCCTGGGCCTGTCCTTCGACGTCCCAGCCACCCCTCGGAAGCGAATGGCGCAGAGAGGTGTCCTCCTCGCCGGGGAGTCTGGAAGATCATCCTTCAGCCAGCCCTCCCATCCCTCCGTCACCAGCTGCTCCGAGAGTGTACTCCCTGACGCGTAGCCACTCGGTCGAACTCTTTACCCCTGTCTCCTGCTCCGGTCCCAGGATTCACTCTCCAATGTCCAGCTGCAACGTCAAGAGGGTGAGGTCCAATTCTCCGGAGCGGTCCATCTCCGTGGGACCGTCCCCGTCCTCCTCGGAGACGAACTCTCAAGTCGGATCCCCCGTCTCCCTGTACTTCAGCATACAGACCCGAGAACCCACGTCGACCTCCAGCCCCCCGCCCTCTTGCCAGAGCCCCAGACCCCTGGCGTCCAGCTCCAACAAATGGTGCAACTCTTCAGCGGCAAGCAGTCCGCAAACCGGAGGCAGCGGCAAGGCTTGTGTTACCGTGAGTGAATGGCCCAGCAGTCTGGCGCTCAATGGACCGAGGAATATCGGCAAAGCTTGCGTCTGGGAGCTAAGTAACGGGCGATTGTCCAGCAAGGAGCCCTGCCCACCTTGCACGAGTCTAGAAGCCCCATGTCCCTCCAAGCATCAGGTTAGCCTGGCCTCGGATGACCTGGAGAGCGCCGCGTGGACCACTGTCCACGGGATCTGGTCACGGCAGCCTGCGGCGGACGACGCCGGTTCCACGTCTCAGGGACGCCAGGAGCTGGAGTTCACGGCAGCAGCCGTGGATTCAGTCACGTCGCCGGGCGAGAGGTCCAACGGGGCGGAGAGATTTCCAGAAGTTTCCGACGGCGGGGCAGTGCGCCTCTCGGCCGCTGAACCCAGTGATGACCGGGTGGACGGTCTCGACCGCTCGGCGCCCGGGAGATGCCCGGCGGAAGCTGCCCAGAGCAGGGAGAGAGGCAACGTGAGGGCCAGTTACTCCACCACGGTCAACCTTCAGATCGGAGGCAGTGGGAGGACGGCCACCTTCAGCAAGGCCCAGGTTAGCCTAACGCAGACATTCCTACCGGTGACCGGACTTTCGGGCAGGAAGGTCACCGGGGGCAACGGGGCGCCGCAGGCCACGTGATGGAGACCACCGTCAACACTTCGAAACTGCCAAAGAACCTGGTATTTTTTAATTAATATTCCACAAGAGTTCGCCGTTTAAAGGAAAGGATAATACTTATTCAGGAGTGTCTAAACTCACCAGCTCGGGCCGTGACCCTCTGGGAAAATCGCCTAGAACCCACGGCAAGTGCCACCCTTCGAGGATTAGGGACTGCCAAGGAGGAGGGGAGGTCCACACCCAGTATTTGAGGAAGCCACCTGATGGAGATGATTAAAGGATGGGCTGGGGTGAGATCCAAGGGGAATGATGGAGAAATCAGGAGCTCCGACCATTCAGGCGAACAGCGATTTAAAAAAATAAATCCAAGTGGGATCCTCCTCTTCCCCCCCTTGCCCGCTGCCCCCTCCCCCACCCCCCCCACCCCAACCAATGCTGGGAAAAGATTGGAGCTTTTGGGAATGAGGTGGATGGAATTTTCTTTTCTTTTCGAAGGATTACGGGAACATTAGGGAGCGAATGGAGTTGAGGGTGCAGAGCAACGGTGATCCGGGTTGGGATAGCAGAGTAGGCTCGAGGTGGGCCGAATGGCCTCCCCCTGTTTCGAAGGATGGGCGGCTCAAACACCTGGGATGGGGTTTTCCACCGGGCGTTCCACGGGGAGGCAGCCCCGCCATTGGCAACAGGATCTTTCGCCCCTCCACCCCCCCCCACTCGCTGTTATCTACAGGGTCTGATCTTACACACCTGAGCGGGCGAACGATTATTTAAAGACATTTTCCGCTCCCCTGGAGGTTGGACAGGTGACCGAGGCGTGTTCGCGAATGTCCGAGAAGGTGCGTGTCGAGAATTCGAAATCGGAAAGAGCCTTAGAATGCTGGGATTGGGACAGTCCCGTTCCTCCTGGGGCTAAAGGGACTGCCCCGGGGTTGTATCACCTCTTGTAGAGAAGGGTAAGGGTTAATCAGCGCTTCCCCCGCTCTGTCTGGCTAACCTCATCCAGAGCAGCCATTTGGAGAGCGGCGGGGTCTCGCGCCTGCTGAAATATTTGCCCGAGAGTGTTGGGTTGGAGATTGGGATTGGATTTGGTTCACCCCAATGGCTCCCCAACCTCAACTAGCCTGATGGTAAAGCGCCCCCCGCCTCCCTGGGAGGGAGAATAATGTCCATTCTTAACATGGGCGCGCGTGCGGGAATCCTGGGGATGGCACTCGGTCTTGACCCACTGCTCATCTCAACAGGTGAGACCGTCCATGCCACGTTCCTCGTGCGCGTTGGCGATGGGCGCTTACTCGAGACGATGCCATCTTGCTCCTCATGCCCAACAGGCCTGGATGAGATACTGGCACGGGGCAGTTGGGATCCGATGGGTTTTGGCAATGTTTAGTAGCAATGGTGAGAGAACGAGAGTCGGTGGGGGGGGGCGGTGGGGGGAGGAGAGGTTGGGAGGAGGAGTTGTGGAGGTGGGCGGGGGGGGTCGCATATGAAGGGGAGGGGTCACGGGAAAGGATCGTTTCGATATGAATCTACAATATTGTTTTGGTTTGTTGATTGTAAATGGAAGGAAAGATGGAAAGGGAGAGAGAACGGACTTGTATTAATATTGTTTCAGAATGATATCAAAATGCTAACTATTAACTGTGAAGACAATGTCTAATACTTACTGGGAGAGCGAGTTAACTAGTTCCTCTTGGAGAACAACATTCCATGGTACCAGTTTGAGCCAGAGAGAGACGGCACTTAACATTTACACTTGCACTGTACACCCAAGAGGCCACATCACTGCTTTACGTTGCGCTGGGGGGAGGGCGTTGTGGGTTTTTTTTTTAAGTACCAATGAGAGGCCTAGTTTTTATTTTTGTTAATTACAACGTGCCACCTTTTGAGCATCGTGGTGCTGGGAACTCTCTGAGACAAGCACAAGGCACTGCTCTGTAAATATCACAGCTCCATCCCGCGTCGTTGTAAAACCCTGGCTATCAGGGACGGCATTCTTTTTTTTTTGTCTTTTCAATTTGTACGATGACCTTTGTTGAAATAAAGACATTTTTAAGTCCACCCGGTGACGTCGTAACTTCCTTGGGTTAAGGCAGCAATTTGCAATTCTGTCACTTAACCACAACAAACCTCGCTTTTATACATTCTCTCTCTCTCTCTCTCTCTCTCTCTCAATCTCCAAATCTATCAAAGCAAATGCAAACTATTGACAAAGATGCGCAGGTTAGGGTGGATTGGCCATGCTAAGTTGCCCCTTAGTGTCCAAAGATCTCCTTTAAACCTTGCCCCCCGCACCTTAAACCTGTGCCCCCCCCCCTAGTAATTGACTCTTCCACCCTGGGGATAAAGCTTCTGACTATCCACCCTGTCCACGCTCCTCATAATCTTGTAGACTTCTATCAGGTCTCCCTTCAGCCTCTGTCATTCCAGTGAGGAGAGAGTTTCTCCAACCTCTCCTCATAGCTAACGCCCTCCATACCAGGAAAAACCCCGGTAAAGGGTCAATGGGTGCTATTCGGATTGGCGGATGGTGACTAGTGGGGTGCCCCAGGGGTCGGTGCTGGGGCCTCAGCTATTTACCATTTATATAGATGATCTGGAGGAGGGAACCGAGTGCAGGGTGTCGAAATTTGCTGATGACACCAAGATTGGGGGAAAGGCAAATTGTGCGGAGGGTGTGGAGAGTCTGCAGAAGGATCTAGATAGGCTGGGCAAATGGGCCAGGAAATGGCAAATGGAATTTAATGTTGGCAAGTGTGAGGTGGTCCACTTTGGTAGGAAGAATGGTAGGAAGGACTATTACTTACGTGGCGAAAAACTGCAGCAGGCGACGGTGCAGAGGGACCTCGGGGTCCTTGTGCATGAGTCGCAAAAACCCAGCTTGCAGGTGCAGCAGGTGGTCAGGAAGGCGAATGGGATGCTGGCCTTCATAGCGAGGGGGATTGAATATAAAAGTAGGGAGGTCTTGCTGCAGCTGTATAGGGCATTGGTGAGGCCGCAGCTGGAGTACTGTGTGCAGTTTTGGGCGCCGCACCTGCGCAAGGATATTTTGGCCCTGGAGGGAGTGCAGAGGAGGTTTACTAGGCTGATACCGGAGTTGAGGGGATTGAGCTATGAGGAGAGGCTGAATAAACTAGGCTTGTACTCGTTAGAGTTTAGAAGAATGAGGGGAGATCTCATTGAGACGTATAAGATGATGAATGGGATGGATAGGATAGAGGTGGAGAGACTCTTCCCGCTCAAAAAAGACAGTAGGACTAGGGGGCACAGCCTCAAGATAAAGGGGAGGCGGTTTAGAACAGAGTTGAGGAGGAACTTCTTCACTCAAAGGGTGGTGAATCTCTGGAATTCTCTGCCCGTTGAAGTGGTGGAGGCTGCCTCGCTAAATATTTTTAAGAAGCGGGTTGATGGGTTTTTGATAAGAGAAGGGATTAAGGGTTATGGGGAGAGGGCGGGAATGTGGAACTGAGCCACGACAGATCAGCCATGATCTTATTGAATGGCGGGGCAGGCTCGAAGGGCTAGATGGCCTACTCCTGCTCCTATTTCTTATGTTCTTATGTTCTTATGTTCTTAAATCTCTTCTGTACTCCCTCCGAAGCCTCCACGTCCTTCTGGTAGTGTTGTTGCTGTCTTAATGTAAAGAACACAGCAGCCAATTTTCACACAAGTTCCCAGTTTCAGCCACGCAAGAGTGACCAGGTGAGGTTTTGGTTGAAGGGTCAATATTGGCCGTGATACCAGCGACAACACCCCCTGTTCTTCAATCCGTAACAGACTGATTAGTTTCACACGAGGAGGGGTCAAAATGACTCTAATTCCCCTCTCCAAGTCTGGCTGTGTGCGGAATTGTTTTGTGTGTTGAGTTTAGCGTTGCCGATACTCGGGAGCTCCCCATTGTGAGCGCTTTCCGATTGGGAAGAATTAGTCTTCCTTCCTGCTATTCGGGTTCCATCACTGAGAGCGGATTGGCCACTTGGGAGTTAGGACAGCACAGGACAGGAACAGGCCATTCGGCCCATCGTGTTGTGCTGAACTTGACTCCAAATTAAGCTAATCCCTTCTGCCCGCCCTTGCTCCATATCCTCTATCCCTCGCATATTTGTGTGCTTATCTAACAGCCCTGATCGTACCTGTCTGTCTCCACCACCAGCCCTGGCAGCACGTTCCAGACACCTACTAACCCATGTAAGAGTCAGAGGCTAAGAATACGGCAGCGAGTAACTCACCTCCTGATTCCTCCATAAGGGATAGGAGCAGAATGAGGCCACTCAGCCCATCGAGTCTGCTCCACAATTCAATCATGGCTGATATTTTTCTCATCCCCATAACCCCTGATCCCCTTATTAATCAAGAACCTATCTGTCTCTGTCTTAAAGACACTCAATGATACCTCTGTGGCAACGAGTTCCACAGATTCCCCACTCTCTGGCTGAAGAAATTCCTCCTCATCTCTGTTTTAAAGGATCGTCCCTTTAGCCTGAGGTTGTGCCCTCTGGTTCTAGTCTTTCCTACTAGTGGAAACATCCTCTCCGTGTCCACTCTATCCAGGGCCTCATAGTATCCTGTAAGTTTCAATAAGATCCCACCTCATCCTCAAAGCCTGTCCACCATCTACAAGGCACAAGTCAGGAGTGTGATGGGAATATCCCCCACTCGCCTGGATGGGGGCAGCTCCAACAACACTCGAGAAGTTCGACACCATCCAGGACAAAGCAGCCCCACTCGATTGACACCCCACCCACAAACACCCACTCCCTCCAGCACCGATGCTCAGTAGCAGCCGTGTGTACCATCTACAAGATGCACTGCAGCAACTCACCAACGATCCTTAGCACCTTCCAAACCCACCACCACTTCCATCTAGAAGGACGAGGGCAGCAGATACACGGGGGACACCATCCCCTGCAAGTCCCCCTCCCAGCCACTCACCATCCTGACTGGGAAATACATCGGCCGTCCCTTCACAGTCGCTGGGTCAAAATCCTGGAATTCCCTCCCTAACGGCACTGTGGGTCAACCCCCAGCACGTGGACTGCAAGAAGGCAGCTCACCCCCACCTTCTCAAGGGGCAACTAGGGATGGGTAATAAATACTGGCCCAGCCAACGATGCCCATGTCCCACGAATTAATTAAAAAAAGATGCTTCTCATTTCTCCTTTGAACTTTCCTCCCTCTCACCTTAAGTGCGGGTCCCCTGGTATTAGACATTTCAACTCTGGAGAAGAACGAGACACGCGGAGAACCTGCAGACCCCACCCAGACAGTGACCCGAGCTGGGAATCGAACCCAGCTCCCTGCAGCTGTGAGCACTGCTGCCTCTTAGTGCCAGTGACCAAAGGCTATGGGATGGGGGGGGGATTAGGATATTGAATTTGATGATCAGCCATGATCAAAATGAATGGTGCAGCAGGCTCGAAGGGCCAAATGGCCTCCTCCTGGTTTCTGTGTGAGTTTGTCCCACCCACCTTCTCAAGACCAGTCAACGTACTCGGATCAGCTGAGTGAAAGACCACAAGGAACTACAAAGGGTTGTAAATGTAGCCCAATCCATCAGGCAAACCAGCCCCCCATCCATTGACTCTGTCTACACTTCCTACTGCCTTGGCAAAGCAGCCGGCATAATTAAGGATCCCACACACCCTGGACATTCTCTCTTCCACCTTCTCCCATCGGGAAAAAGATACCAAAGTCTGAGGTCCCGTACCGACCGACTCAAGAACAGCTTCTTCCCTGCTGCTGTCAGAGTTTCGAATGGACCTACCTCGCATTAAGTTGATCTTCCTCTACATCCTAGCTAACACTACATTCTGCACCCTCTCCTTTCCTTCTCCCCTCTGTACTCTATGAATGGTATGCTTTGTCTGTATAGTGCGCAAGAAACAATACTTTTCACTGTGTGTTAATACACGTGACAATAATAAATCAAATCAAATACCCGTGATTCTGCTTTCCTTGACGGCAGAGCCTCTGTCAGAGGGTCGAGACCGTCTGTTCTTAAACTCAGAGAACAATCTGGAACGATGAAATCGCTCGGCCCTCGGGGCAAACATTTAACATGTTCGTACAGGCCAGCCGTGCCCGCACAAAATACCACAACAGAGAAGTGTTTGCAAAGTGGTGATAAAATCGACAGGAGGATGCGGACCGATCTTTATCTGATCACCTGGAGACATTGCCCCTCGGAGAGTAGTGTGAGCATTAACAATCGCTCCAACTACTGCTCCACAACATTGATTGATGTTTATTTAAAAGATTATTGCTGTTGGCAGTGCCTGCAGTTTATTGTGCCTTCTTAATTGTCCTGCAGAGTTTGTGCTGCATCTCGAACTTTTCCACTTTGATATCAACCACTCTTCCGGCCTCGCATTTCAAAGTTTTCCGACAACACTCAGCTAAAACGGCGTAAAGAGTGAGGATTTATTATTGTCACTTGTATTAGTGTACAGTGAAAAGTATTGTTTCTTGCGTGCTATACAGACAAAGCATACCGTTCATAGAGAAGGAAAGGAGAGGGTGCAGAATGTAGTGTTACAGTCACAGCGAGGGTGTAGAGAAAGATCAACTTAATGCGAGGTAGGTCCATTCAAAAGTCTGACAGCAGCAGGGAAGAAGCTGTTCTTGAGTTGAGGGAGATAATGGCGCTGTGGTGATGTGACTGACCCAGTAATCCAGTGGCCACAGGCTCTGTGGCAAACAAATCCCACCACATTCCTCCTCAACTCCGTCCTAACTCCGTGGGTGGTACAGTGGGTTAGCGCTGCTGCCTCACAGCTCCAGCGACCTGGGCTCGGTTCCCGGCTCGGGTCACTGTCTGTGTGGAGTTTGCGCATTCTCCTCGTGTCTGCGTGGGTTTCCTCCGGGTGCTCCGGTTTCCTCCCACAGTCCAAAGATGTGTGGGTTGGGGTGCATTGGCCGTGCTAAAGTTGCCCCTTAGTGTCCTGAGATGTGTAGGTTAGTGAGATTAGATGGGAAATATGTGGGGGGTAGGGCCTGGGTTGTTGGTGCAGACTCAATGGGCCAAATGGCCTCCTTCTGCACTGTAGGGTTTCTATGGTTCTAAACCTGCTTCCCCCTTATTTTGAGGCCATGCCCCCGAGTTCTAGTTTCACCCGCCAGTGGAAATACCTTCCCTGCTTCTATCTTATCTGTTCCCTTCGTAATCTTATATGTTTCTATAAGATCTCCCTTCAGTTTTCTGAATTCCAATGGGTATAGTCCCAGTCTCTCCTCATAAACCAACCCTCTCAACTCCAGAATCAACCTAGTGAATCTCCTCTGCACCCCCTCCAGTGCCAATATATCCTTTCTCAAGTAAGGAGACCAAAACTGTACACAGTGCTCCAGATGTGGCCTCATTAGCACATTTGATTTGAGTTGTATTAGTGCATAGTGAAAAATATTGTTTCTTATGCGCTATACAGACAAAGCATACCGTTCACAGAGAAGGAAAGGAGAGAGTGCAGAATGTAGTGTTACAGTCATAGCTAGGGTGTAGAGAAAGATCAACTTAATGTGAGGTCGGTCCATTCAAAAGTCTGACAGCAGCAGGGAAGAAGCTGTTCTTGAGTCGGTCGGTACGTGACCTCGGACTTTTATATCTTTTTCCTGCTGGAATACTGTGACACCGTGCTGCCCTTCTGCTGTTGGAGCAGGTCACTAAGCGGGGGGGGGCGGTCATTAGGCAAGAGGGGAGTTGGACCTCAGTCTCAAACCCTTAGAGATCAGAAGGAACTTGGGGTCCGGGTTCATAGGACTCTCAAAGCAGCTTTGCAGGTAGAGGATGTGGTTAAGAAGGCGTATGGTGTACTGGCCTTCATCAATCGAGGAATTGAGTTTAGGAGTCGGGAGATAATGCTGCAGCTGTATAAGACCCTGGTCAGACTCCACCTGGAGTACTGTGCTCAGTTCTGGTCGCCTCATTACAGGGAGGATGTGGAAGTCATCGCAAGGGTGCAGAGGAGATTTACAAGGATGTTACTTGGATTGGGAAGCATGCCTTATGAGGATAGGTAGAGAGAGCTCGGTCTGTTCTCCTTGGAGAGACGAAGGATGAGAGGTGACCTGATAGAGGTGTATAAGATGATGAGAGGTATTGATCGAGTGGATTCTCAGAGGCTTTTTCCCAGCGCTGAAGAGGACACAGGTTTAAGGTGCTGGGGAGTAGGTACAGAGGAGACGTCAGGGGTAAGTTTTTCACTCAGAGGGTGGTGAGTGAGTGGAATCGGCTGCCGTCGGTGGTGGTGGAGGCAAATTCGATCAGGTCTTTTAAGAGACTTCTGGATGTGTACGTGGGACTTAATAGGATTGAGGGTAAGCCTAGTAGGTTGTGATATGATCGGTGCAACTTGTGGGCCGAAGGGCCTGTTTGTGCTGTAGTTTTTCTGGAGGTGAGAGATGCTTTAGGATGTGGGATGCAGTTGGTGATTTCGAGCGAACTCGGGTTTGAGAAACAAGGCTGCAGGCAGTGATGTCACAGTGTTAGAGCAGTGAGAACTGGATGTCTGACAACTAACTAAACCAAGGGGGAGGTGGGAATTGTTAATAAAAACAATCTGATTTCATACAGAATCTTCAACCTGCCAAAACACCCCAGTATGATTCACTGGAACTGTTATCAATGCAAACTTCACACTGAGTCACCTAAGGGGCCGAGGGGAAAACTTTAATTAAAGAGGAAGGTTCTAAAGGAAGGAAATTTTTTTTTAAAAAGCTTATTTATTGCTGTCAGAAGTGGGCTACGTTACAAAAAAGCTGAGGTCACTTACCAACCGACTCACAAACAGCTTCTTCCCTGCTGCCGTGGGACTTTTGCAGTTATATAGAAACACAGAAGGTAAGAGTAGGAGAAGACCATTTGGCCCTTCACACCTGATCCATCATTCATAGGATGGAGAAACTGATAGCCAAGTTCCACACACGTGAGGATGGCCTCAGCCGGGGCCTTGGGTTCATGTCACACTATCTGTAACCCCCGTGACTTGCCTGGACTTGCAAACTCTCACTCACCGTCCTGTCTGAGACAATACACATCTCTTTAGCCTGTGCCTAACCCTCTCTCCGCTCACATTGTCTGTACCTGAAAAGATTTCATCACCTGTAAAGACTCTTCCAACCATAGGGTCTTTTAAGAGACTTTTAGATAAGTACATGGAACTTAGTAAGATAGAGGGTTATAGGTAAGCCTAGTCATCTCTAAGGTAGAGACATGTTCGGCACAACTTTGTGGGCCGAAGGGCCTGTATTGTGCTGTAGTTTTTCTATGTAGCTATTACCTTGTAATGGAATTTGCCCTGTTCACTCACCCGATGAAGGACCGGCGCTCCGAAAGCTCGTCCTACCAAATAAACCTGTTGGACTTTAACCTGGTGTTGTAACCGTGCCTATCCCAGTCCAATGATGGCAACTCCACATCATAACCTAATCCTGCTTTTTCCCCGTAACTTTTGATCCCATTTCCCACCCTTGGCTAGGCCACATTTGGAATACTGTGTCCAGTTCTGGGCACCACACTACCAGAAGGATGTGGAGGCTTTGGAGGGAGTGCAGAGACGGTTTATCAGGATGTTGCCCTGGGTATGGAGGGGTATTGGCAAGAGGAGAGATTGAACTGGGATTGTTCTCTCTGGAAAGACGGAGGCTGGGGGGCGACCTAATAGAAGGTTATAAAATTGTGAGGGGTGTAGATAGGGTGAACAGTTGGAAGTTTTTTCCCAGGGCAGGAATAGCAATACAAGGGGGCACAGGTTCAAGGTGAGGGGGGGGGGGAAATGTTCAGTGGAGGTGTGCGGGGGAAGGTTTTTATGATGTGGAGATGCCGGCGTTGGATTGGGGTAAACTAGTTGGACGTTAACCTGGTGTTGTGAGACTTCTCAATGTAAGGTTTTTGCACAGAGGGTGGTGCGGGCCTGGAATGCACTGCCAGCTGAGGTGTTTGAGGCATATTTAAGACTTACCTGGATAGACACATGAACAGTCGGGGAATAGAGGGACGTAAGTGGTTGGACAATGTGATCAGCACAGGCTTGGTGGGCCGAAGGGCCTGATCCTGGACTGTCCTTTGTTCTTTGTTTTGAATGAACCTACCTCGCATTAAGTAGATCTTTCTCTACACCCTCGCTAGGACTGTAATACTACTTTCTGCACCCTCTCCTTTCCTTCTCTATGAGCAGTATGCTTTGTCTGTATAGCGCACAAGAAACAATATTTTTCACTGTATGTTAATATGTGTGACAATAATATATCAAATCAAAATATACTTAACACTGCAATTAAGTTACTGTGAAAATCCCCTAGTCGCCACACTCTGGCGCCTGTTCGGATACACTGAGTCCAATGCACTCTAACCAGCACGTCTTTTGGACTGTGGGAGGAAACCGGAGTACCCAGAGAAAACCCACGCAGACACGGGGAGAATGTGCAAACTCCGCACAGATAGTGAATTGAACCGGGGTCCCTGGCTCTGTGAGGCAGCAGTGCTAACCCACTGTGTCACCGAGCCACCCCAGAGGGAGATTTGGGAGGGAATTCCAGGAATGAGAAATTTAAAATCGAGGCGTTGCTTGATCTGGATCTAGTGCGGGTCAGTGAGAACAGCAGTTCCCTGTAGCACTCGCTGCTATAACTCAGGCTCCAAGTCAAGAAATATCCTGATTTGAACATTCTCACCTTAGTTTCCAAATCCTTCCCCACCTCCCTATCTCTGTAACCTCCTCCAGCCCCCTGCACCCCCTCCCTATCTCTGTAACCCCCTCCAGCCCCCTACACCCCCTCCCTATCCCTGTAACCTCCTCCAGCCCCTACACCCCTCCCTATCCCTGTAACCTCCTCCAGCCCCTACACCCCTCCCTATCCCTGTAACCTCCTCCAGCCCCTACACCCCTCCCTATCCCTGTAACCTCCTCCAGCCCCTACACCCCCTCCCTATCTCTGTAACCTCCTCCAGCCCCTACACCCCTCCCTATCTCTGTAACCCCCTCCATCCCCTACACCCCTCCCTATCTCTGTAACCTCCTCCAGCCCCTACACCCCTCCCTATCTCTGTAACCTCCTCCAGCCCCTACACCCCCTCCCTATCTCTGTAACCTCCTCCAGCCCCTACACCCCTCCCTATCTCTGTAACCCCCTCCATCCCCTACACCCCTCCCTATCTCTGTAACCTCCTCCAGCCCCACACACCTCTGTGACCTCTGCATTCCTCTAACTGTGTTCATTCCCAAGGCTCCGGCATTGGTTGAGTGTTGCGTTTTCATTACTTCGAAGGCAATATATTGATGCAAACTCTTGTTGTTGGGAGTACGGAGCGGTTAAGCAACAAGTTTTGCTTAACAAAGGAGCTGAGGAAGGTGGTGAGGCCTCAGGGGTGAATAGATCTATGACCAACTCTGAGGGTGAGGTTTATGGAATCGCACAGTGCGGGAGAGGCCATTCAGCCCATCGTATTGGCATCAACGCACCTGGCCTCCAACCTAATCCCATTTGCCAGCACTGGGCCCATATCCCTGGATGTTACGAGGTGCCAAGTTCTCATCCAGATACTTGTTAATGGATGTGAGGCATCCCACCCCCACCACCGCACCCCCCCCCCCAGGCAGCACGTTCCAGACCCTCACCACCCTCTGGGTCAAAAGGTTTTCCCTCACATCCCCCCAAAACCTCCCGCACCACTGCCCCCCCCACGCCACTTTTAAGCTATATTCCCCCACCCACATTTATGTATTAGTGCCCCAAGTAAGACTTACATTAACACTGCAATGAAGTTACTGTGAAAATCCCCCAGTCGCCACACTCCTGTTCGGTTAAACTCAGAGGGAGAATTTAGCACGGCCAATGCACCCCAACCAGCACGTCTTTCGGAGGGAACCGGAGCAGACGGAGGAAACCCACGCAGACACGTGGAGAACTGCATGTTCTCCCCATGTCTGTGTGGGTTTCCTCCAGGTGCACAGTGAAAAATCTGACAACACCAGGTTTAAGTCCGACCGATTTATTTGACAGTAAACTCACAAGCTTTCGGGGTTTGTCCCTTCGTCAGGTGAATGGTGAGTTCTGGCCTCAGACAGAGCATATAAAGCACAGACAGTTTAGAGATTACTGATTAGAATGCGAATCTTTACACCTAACCTGCTGTTCAAGTCCTAAAGTGGCCGACAATGTGAGTGGAAGGAGCACTGATCACAGGTTAACGAGATGTGTATTGTCTCCAGACAGGACAGTGAGTGAGGTTTTGCAAACCCAGGCAAGTCATGGGGATTACAGATAGTGTGACATGAACCCAAGATCCCTGTTGAGACCGTCCTCGTGTCTGCGGAACTTGGCTCTCAGTCTCTGCCCAGCCCACCAGATTTCTCCTAGAACACAAACACACGTGGGTATTTATACATTCTGAGCTCCAGCAGGAATCACAATTCAAAGTTCCAATTCCTGCCAGACCTCCGGGTCTTCCTTCCTGGGCCGTGATGCAGAGTTAGTCAGGAATTACAGTCCTGTAGTCAGGACACAGGATACCCCTCTGCGGCAGTACTGGATTCCCTGTCTTTGTTGTGTGATTGCGGCTGTCCCCGCAGGACTCTTCCTGTTAAAAGCCGGTATCGTAAACTACCGTCTGTGTAACAATGTCCAGCTAACACAGATAGGTGAGAATGGCAAAGTCTGCAAAATAATAGCCACGTTAAACGATCTGTCTGTATAAAAAGGAGATTTAAAGCATGAACAAATAACTGACGAATTTATTGGATTTCTTTGAGGATGTGACCAGTGCAGCAGACAGAGGGGAACCAGAGGATGTGGTGTTTCTCGATTTTCAAAAGGCGTTTGACAAGGTCCCGCATGAAAGGTTGCTTCAGAAGGTTAGGGTGCACGGAGTTGGGGGTAAGGTGTTAGTGCGGATAGAGGATTGGTTGTCTAATAGGAGGCAGAGAGTTGGTATCAATGGGTGCTATTTGGATTGGCGGTTGGTGACTAGTGGAGTGCCGCAGGGATCGGTGTTGGGGCCTCAGCTATTTACCATTTATATAGATGATCTGGAGGAGGGGGCTGAGTGTAGGGTGATGAAATTTGCTGATGACACAAAGATGAGTGGAAAAGCAAATTGTGCGGAGGGTGTGGAAAGTCTGCAGAGAGATCTGGATAGGCTGAGCAAGTGGGCGAGGACCTGGCAGATGGAGTACAATGTTAGCAAGTGTGAGGTTATCCACTTTGGCAGAAATAATAGTAGGAGGGATTACTATTTAAAAGGCGAAAGGCTGCAGCATGCTACGGTGCAGAGGGACCTGGGGGTCCTTGTGCACGAGTCACAAAAACCCAGTCTGCAGGTGCAGCAGGTGGTCAGGAAGGCGAATGGGATGCTGGCCTTCATAGCGAGGGGGTTTGAATATAAAAGTAGGGAGGTCTTGCTGCAACTGTACAGGGCACTGGTGAGGCCGCAGCTGGAGTACTGTGTGCAGTTTTGGTCGCTGCACCTGCGCAAGGATATTTTGGCCTTGGAGGGAGTGCAGAGTGCACTAGGCTGATACCGGAGATGAGGGGGTTGGACTATGAGGAGAGATTGAATAGACTGGGTCTGTACCCATTGGAGTTTAGAAGGCTGAGGGGGGATCTTATAGAGATGTATAAGATAATGAAGGGGATGGATAGGGTAGAGGTAGAGAGATTCTTCCCGTTTAGAAAGGATAGCAGGGCTAGAGGGCACAGCCTCAAGATAAGGGGGGGTGCAGTTTAGAACAGAGTTGAGGAGGAACTTCTTCACTCAAAGGGTGGTGAATCTCTGGAATTCTCTGCCCGTTGAAGTGGTGGAGGCTGCCTCGCTAAATATACTTAAGACACGGGTAGATAGGTTTCTGATAGACAGGGGAATTAAGGGTTATGGGGAGAAAGCGAGAAAGTGGAACTGATCCACTTCAGATCAGCCATGATCTTATTGAATGGCGGGGCAGGCTCGAGGGGCTAGATGGCCGACTCCTGTCCTATTTCTTATGTAACTTTTATATTACAGCCAGGAGCAGTGTAAAATTGAGAAGATCAGTCATGATGAAAAGGTGATATATTCTAGATACAAAACCCATTATTCCTTTCCCTTCAGGCACAAGATGCACTCACCTTTTCCCTACTTCAGAGAGGAATAGGGCAGCGTAGGAAACAGTTAACAATCTGCCAGTGGAAAGAAATCGACATTAAAGGATTTCTCAGTGAATGACAAGCTCTGGCTTGGTAAAGATTCCAGAAAGTTGGAGATGTTGATGCTTGTCCCTCCACAAGGTGTGTTAATGGGCAGATGCTGAGGGTGTTCAGGCTGTTTATTCTGTACACTGATCCGAAAAACAGGCAGGTCCCAGTCCCCAGTGCGGGGGGGGGGGGGCGCCGAAACCACAGAACCGGAATAGGGGTAAAGTCCACACCCTGAGCATCTAACCCAGACCAGCCCCAAGGAGCCCAGGTTGCCGTGGCAATGTTCACTTTTACCAGCATTTTTTTTTAAGCTTATTTATTCGTGTCACAAGTAACTCTAACAGTGCAATGAAGTTACGGTGAAAATCCCCTAGTCGCCACACTCTGGCGCCTGTCTGGGTTACAATGAGGGAGAATTTAGCACCCTAACTGGCACGTCCTTCAGACTGTGGGAGGAAATTGGAGCACCCGGAGGAAACCCACGCAGACATGGGGAGAATGTGCAGACTCTGCACAGACGGTGACCCCCGAGCCAGGAATCGAACCGGGGTCCCTGGCACTGGGAGGCAGCAGTGCTAACCGCTGTGTCACCGTGCCAGCTGGAACTCTGGGTAGCGATTGTCAAAACCCCGACAATTGTATCCATCGCATGGCTGACCAGGATTCTCCCCCACTCTTACCACCTCCCCTTGACATGTGTGGGCAGCACGGTGGCACAGTGGTTAGCACTTCTGCCTCACAGTGCCAGGGACCCTGGTTCAATTCCCAGCTTGGGTCGCTGTCTGTGCAGAGTCTGCACATTCTCCCCATGTCTGCGTGGGTTTCCTCCAGTTTTCTCTGAAAGATGTGCTGGTTTGGGTGCATTGGCCATGCTAAATTCTCCCTCAGTGTACCCGAACAGACAACTAGAGGATTTTCACAGTAACTTCATTGCAGTGTTAATGTAAGCCTCCTTGAGATAGTAATAAATAAATCTTAAACTGTCCGAGCATTCGCTCCTCAAATCTAGTCTTTTTGCAGTGGGTGGCATGGTGTCACAGTGGGTTAGCACTGCTGCTTCATAGCTCCAGGGACCTGGGTTCAATTCCCGGCTCAGGTCACTGTCTGTGTGGAGTCTGCACATTCTCCTCATGTGTGTGCGGGTTTCCTCCGGGTGCTCCGGTTTCCTCCCACAGTCCAAAGATGTACAGGTTAGGTTAATTGGCCGTGCTAAATTGTCCCTAAGTGTCCTTAGGTTGCAGGGATTAGTGGGTAAATATGTAGGGATATGGGGATAGTGCCTGGGTGGGATTGTGGTCGGTGCAGACTTGATGGGCTGAATGGCCTCTTTCTGCACTGTTGGGTTTCTAACTCAGAAATTCTAACTCAGTTCTGATAAGAGGCCGCAATGCTGGGAAGTTAGCTCTGTTCCTGCACCAGATCCCCTGTTCAATATTCCCATTCTTGGTTCCAGCACACTATAATACTGAGAAGGGACTACATTAGAGTAGAATAGGGATGTTTTGCTGCAATTGTACAGGGCGTTGTTGAGGCCACACCTGGAGTATTATGTGCAGTTTTGGTCTCCTTATCTGGGGAAGGATGTCCTTGCTATAGAGGGAGCACAGTGAAGATTTACCAGGCTGATTCCTGGGATGGCGGGTCTGTCAAATGAGGAGAGACTGAGTCAGTTAGAATTATATTCACTGGAGTTTAGAAGATTGAGGGGGGATCTCATAGAAACTTATAAAATTCTAACAGGGTAGATTCAGAAAGAATGTCCTTGACGGTGGGGAAACTAGGGGGTCATAGTTTGAGAATAAGGACTGAGATGAGGAGAAGTTTCTTCACCCAGAGGGTGGTGAATGTGTGGAATTCACTCCCACAGGAAGTAGTTGAGACGAAGAGATTGAAGAGCAGAACTAGGCCATTCGGCCCATCGAGTCTGCTCCGTCATGGCTGATAAGTTTCTCAACCCCAATCACCCACCTTTTCTCCGTAACCTTTGATCTCCTTACCAATCAGGAGCCTATCTATCTCTGCCTTAAACACACTCAGTGTTGTGTGATTTCAGGAAGAAATTTAGATGTAGCTCTTGGGGGGGTAATGTGACGGGGGGAAGGGGAGGGGATAGGATATTGAATCTGATGGTTAGCCATGATCAAACTGAGTGGTGGGACCGGCTCGAAGGTCGACTCCTGCTCCTGTTTTCTACGTTCCGAGAACATTCTTCGATTCAGTACGGTGACCAAATAAACCCGTTGGACTTTAACCTGGTGTTGTGAGGGGTGGCACGGTAGCACAGTGGTTAGCACTGCTGCTTCACCGCGCCAGGGACCTGGGTTCGATTCCCGGCTCGGGTCACTGTCTGTGTGGAGTTTGCACATTCTCCTCGTGTCTGCGTGGGTTTCCTCCGAGTGCTCCGGTTTCCTCCCACAGTCCAAAGATGTGTGGGTTAGGTTGATTGGCCGTGCTAAGAAATTGGCCCTTAGTGTCCAGGGATGTGTAGGTTAGAGGGATTAGTGGGTATGATATGGGGGTAGGGCCTGGGTGGGATTGTGGTCGGCGCAGGCTCGACGGGCCGAATGGCCTCCTTCTGCACTGCAGGGATTCTAAGATTCAGCCGTCGGTTGGGTTTTAGCAGCTCGTTAGAGGGCAGTAACCCTCACTCCTGGAGGGACGTCTTTGTTGTGGAATCTGAAAGGAAGATTGGCCTCCTTTCACCCGCTGGGAATTTGCATAACGAGCAAACAGTTTACCCCGCGCAGGGCTGGCATGGTTAGTGTTCTCAACACCCCTCCCCCACCCCCGCCCCCACTCCCCCACCCCCACCCCCACCCCCACTCCCCCTCCCCCTCCCCCTCCCCCTCCCCCTCCCCACCCCGGCCTATTTCAAAGCAAGCGTGGTCCACTGGACTTGAAGATTCCTGGGGCAGCCACTTGCCACGAATGCCAAACACGGAACAAGAGGATTCCCTGGCGTCCGAGGCCGAGAGCCGTCGCTATGGTTACAGCCGTGGCCCACTTCAGCCTCGAAAGGGCCTGGCATCGGCCAACCAGCCTCGCCCTCCTCGGGCTCCGTCTGTCGGGAATGAAGGACTGGTGAAGGATCCCCGGGATTTTGTCCGACAGCGTCACATTCCCACTCTTCAGGGCTTGGGGGAGGGGAGGATCTGGGACTTGTCCACATTCCGGCAGGTTTATTAGTTTCCCCGCTCTCTCACACACTAAACAACATTCGCTGGAATTTCTTTCAGTGTGGCTATTGAGTTCAGAGACAAGAGGGAAGTTATATAATTCCTCATCACACAATGAACCATTCAGGCCGATGGGCCATCGTTCGCCCCCCCCCACCCCCCCCCCGTGTCCCCTCACTTCATCCGATCGTTAAATCTTCCATTCCTCCCCCTCTCCCGTCTATTCCAGCATCTCCAGAAATGTTGCTCTACAATTTGCCGCTACCACTTACCGCCCCCCCCCCTCCCACATAACACCTTCCACATTCTCCCCCCACCACCTCTGGGGCAAGAATTTCCTCCTGATTTGTGCTGAGGGAGTGCCGCACTGTCAGAGGGTCAGTGCTGAGGGAGTGCCGCACTGTCAGAGGGTCAGTGCTGAGGGAGTGCTGCACTGTCAGAGGGTCAGTGCTGAGAGAGTGCCGCACTGTCAGAGGGTCAGTGCTGAGGGAGTGCCGCACTGTCAGAGGGTCAGTGCTGAGGGAGTGCCGCACTGTCACAGGGTCAGTGCTGAGGGAGTGCCGCACTGTCAGAGGGTCAGTGCTGAGGGAGCGCCGCACTGTCACAGGGTCAGTGCTGAGGGAGCGCCGCACTGTCAGAGGGTCAGTGCTGAGGGAGCGCCGCACTGTCAGAGGGTCAGTGCTGAGGGAGCGCCGCACTGTCAGAGGGTCAGTGCTGAGGGAGTGCTGCACTGTCAGAGGGTCAGTGCTGAGGGAGTGCCGCACTGTCACAGGGTCAGTGCTGAGGGAGTGCCGCTGCTTTTCTTGTCTTCCCTATTGGCTGAATTTGAGAGAGTTCCCAGCCATTATCGTGATGTGGAGATGCCGGTGTTGGACTCGGGTAAACACAGTAAGAAGTCTCACAACACCAGGTTAAAGGCCAACAGGTTTATTTGGTAGCACGAGCTTTCGGAGCTCTGCCTCTTCATCAGGTGAGTGGTGAACTGGGTTCACAAACAGGGCATATAAAGACACAAACTCAATTGGAAGATGATGGTTGGAATGCGAGTAATCAAGTCTTAAAGATACAGACAATGTGAGTGGAGAGAGGGTTAAGCACAGGTTACAGAGATGTGTATTGTCTCCAGACAGGACAGCTAGTGAGATTTTGCAAGTCCAAGCAAGTTGCGGGGGTTACAGATAGTGTGACATGAACCCAAGATCCCTGTTGAGACCGTCCTCATGTGTGCGGAACTTGGCTATCAGTCTCTGCTCAGCGACTCTGCGCTGTCGTGTGTTGTGAAGGCCGCCTTGGAGAATGCTTACCCGAAGATCAGAGGCTGAATGCCTGTAACCGCTGAAGTGTTCGCCAACAGGAAGGGAACAGTCTTGCCTGGTGATTGTCGAGCGATGTTCATTCATCCGTTGTCATAGTGTCTGCATGGTCTCCCCAATGTACCATGCCTCAGGACATCCTTTCCTGCAGCGTATCAGGTAGACAATGTTGGCCGAGTTGTAAGAGTATTTACCATGTACCTGGTGGATGGTATTCTCACGTGTGATGATGGTATCCATGTCAATGATCCGGCATGTCTTGCAGAGGTTGCTGTGGCAGGGTTGTGTGGTGTTGTGGTCACTGTTCTCCTGAAGGCTGGGTAGTTTGCTGTGGACAATGGTCTGTTCGAGTTTGTGCAGCTGTTTGAAGGCAAGAAATGGGGGTGTGGGGATGGCCCTGGCAAGATTTTCGTCTCCATCAATGACATGTTGAAGGCTCTGGAGAAGATGTTGTAGCTTCTCTGCTCTGGGGAAGTACTGGGTGACGAAGGGTACTCTGTCCACCGTGCCCCGTGAGGTTGGTGCAGTTTTTCGCTGTGGCGTGTTGGAACTGTTGATTGACAAGTCGAGCAACATATCCATATTTGAGGTTATCTTTGGTCGGAAGAATAGAGGCAGAAGCTATTTTCTAAATGGGGAAATGCTCAGGAAATCAGAAACACAAAGGGACTTGGGAATTATTGTTCAAGATTCTCTTAAGGTTAATGTGCAGGTTCAGTTGGCAGTTAGGAAGGCAAATGTAATGTTAGCATTCATGTCGAGAGGGTTAGAGTACAAGAGCAGGGATGGACTTCTGAGGCTGTATAAAGCTCTGGTCAGACTCCATTTGGAATATTGTGAGCAGTTTTGGGCCCCGTATCTAAGGAAGGATGTGCTGGCCTTGGAAAGGGTCCACAGGAGGTTCACAAGAATGATCCCTGGAATGACGAGCTTGTCGTATGAGGAACAGTTGAGGACTCTGGGTTTGTACTCATTGGAGTTTAGAAGGATGAGGGGAAATCTTACTGAAACTTACAGGATACTGCGAGGTCTGGATAGAGTGGATATGGAGAGGATGTTTCCACTAGTAGGAAAAACTAGAACCAGAGGCACAACCTCAGGCTAAAGGGACGATCCTTTAAAACAGAGATGAGGAGGAATTTCTTCAGCCAGAGAGTGGGGAATCTGTGGAACTCTTTGCCGCAGAAGGCTGTGGAGGCCGGGTCACTGAGTGTCTTTAAGACAGAGATAGATAGGTTCCTGATGAATAAGGGGATCAGGGGTTATGGGGAAAAGGCAGGAGAATGGGGATGAGAAAATATCAGCCATGATTGAATGGCGGGGCAGACTCATAAGAACTAGGAGCAGGAGTCGGCCATCTGGTCCCTCGAGCCTGCTCCGCCATTCAATAAGATCACGGCTGATCTTTTCATGGACTCAGCTCCACTTACCCGCCCGCTCACCATAACCCTTAATTCCTTTACTGTTCAAAAATCTATCTATCCTTACCTTAAAAACATCCAATGAGGTAGCCTCAACTGGGCAGAGAATTCCACAGATTCACAACCCTTTGGGTGAAGAAGTTCCTCCTCAACTCAGTCCTAAACCCTTATTTTGAGGCTATGCCCCCTAGTTCTAGTTTCACCCGCCAGTGGAAACAACTTCCCTGCTTCTATCTTGTCTATTCCCTTCATAATCTTATATATTTCTATAAGATCTCCCCTCATTCTTCTGAATTCCAATGAGTATAGCCCCAGTCTACTCAGTCTCTCCTCATAAACCAACCCTCTCAACTCCGGAATCAACCGAGTGAATCTCCTCTGCACCCCCTCCAGTGCCAGTATATCCTTTCTCAAGTAAGGAGACCCAAACTGTACACAGTGCTCCAGATGTGGCCTCACCAGCACCTTATACAGCTGTAACATAACCTCGCTGTTTAGAACTCCATCCCTCTCGATGGGCTGAGTGGCCTAATTCCTCTCCTATCTCTTATAGAAGCTGTCATTATTGAGAAAAGCAAACAAGGGTGAGATTATCGAGCGAGGGTACAAAGTGCATATTTTTATTATCTAAACCTTTCATTAATAAATAAATGCTCCCATTTCCCTCAGATTGTGGTCTTGCTGGAGCATGTCCTTGGCATTTGTAGACTCCAGTGAGACTGAGGTGAAGGATGTGTGTGTGAGAGAGACAGAGAGGGAGAGACAGGAGGGAAATACCGACCTCTCCCAGAGCAGCAAGAATCGGAGTGAAGGGAACTGGAGCCATCACACAAACACAGTCTGAATCTGTCACTTCATGTTGTGGGTGACAGCACCTCGAGCTTTTCTTTAAGGGAGAGAGATTCATTTTGTTTTGCCAAGGCAGATCGGTGACCTGTTTGAGATCATTGAGTCGATGACCTTCCTACAATGAAGTTACTGTGAAAATCCCCCAATGACACAGTCTGGCCCCTGTTTGGGTTACACTGAGGGGGGAATTAGTATGGCCAATGCACCCTAACCAGCTCATCTCTTGGACTGTGGGAGGAAACCGGAGCACCCGGAGGAAACCCACACAGACACAGGGAGAACGTCAAACTCCACCCAGCCAGTGTTACAGTTTATTTCTCCGTGTCACAAGTAGGCTCACATTAACACTGCAATGAAGTTACTGTGAAAATCCCCTAGTCGCCGCACTCTGGTCCCCGTTCGGGTTACACTGAGGGAGGATTTAGCACGGCCAATGCATCTAACCAGCACGTCTTTCAAACTGTGGGAGGAAACCGGAGCACCCAGAGGAAACCCACGTAGACATGGGGAGAACGTGCAGGCTCTGCACAGACAGTGACCCAAGGCTGGAATCGAACCCGGGTCCCTGGAGCTGTGAGGCAGCCGTGCTGTGCCACCGAGGCAGTCTCTTCCCCCACTACCAACCCCACCCCCCCCCACCCCCCCAAGCCACCTCGAGGTCAACGTGCGTGGGTGATTAATTCATATTAACTGCCGCGAGCCTGGAGCCAATTGCACACAGCTCACAACCATCGGTGACAGTTCCTGACAGGAGGACAACATTAAGTGCTGTGACCTGCTCTGAGATTGAACGTGCAGTGACTTGGTGACTGGTGAAGGGTTTATTCAGGGCGATCTGTATTCTCTCAAAGGGAAAATAACAATTATCTCAGGACCCTGGGACTGGAGATGATTGCCTGCGGTTCTGCTCCGTCAGGGCTCCCACGCTGTGTATTCTGACGTCAAAGGTAGTTTGAGTGCAGTAACTGAACACATGTTTATTCTGTCTTGACCTGGTTGTTTCTTCAAGACCCAGCCCCGTATCAAAGAAAGGTCAGCACAGTCCATTGGGCCCCGTATCTCAGGAAGGGTGTTGGAGAGGGTCCAGGGGACGTTGGAGAGGGTCTGTGAATCCGGGATGAAAGTCTTGATGCACAAGGAGCATTTTTGTCTATTCATTCCTGGGACACGGGCATCGCTGGCTGGGTCAGCATTTATTGCCCATCCCTAGTTGCCCCTTGAGAAGGTGGGGGTGAGCTGCCTTCTTGCAGTCCACGTGCTGGGGGTTGACCCACAATGCCGTTAGGGAGGGAATTCCAGGATTTTCACCCAGTGACTGTGAAGGAACGGCCGATATATTCCCAAGTCAGGATGGTGAGTGGCTGGGAGGGGGACTTGCAGGGGGTGGTGTCCCCCATGTATCTGCTGCCCTCGTCCTTCTAGATGGAAGTGGTGGTGGGTTTGGAAGGTGCTGTCTAAGGATGAGTTGCTGCAGTGCATCTTGTAGATGGTACACACGGCTGCTACTGAGCTTCGGTGCTGGAGGGAGTGGGTGTTTGTGGGTGGGGTGTCAATTGAGTGGGGCTGCTTTGTCCTGGATGGTGTCGAGCTTCTCGAGTGTTGTTGGAGCTGCCCCCATCCAGGCGAGTGGGGGATATTCCCATCAAACTCCTGACTTGTGCCTTGTAGATGGTGGACAGGCTTTGAGGGAGTCAGGAGGTGAGTTACTCACTGCAGGATTCCCAGCCTCTGACCCGCTCTTGTAATTGCTGTGTTTGTGGACTCTGGGTCTGTACTCGATGGCGTTTAGAAGAATGAGGGGGGGGGTGGATCTCACTGAAGCTTACAGAATATTGAGAGGCCTGGATAGAGTGGAGGTGGGGAGGATTAGTGGAAGAGACAGCCTCAGAATAAAGAAATGAGGGGGAATTTCTTCAGCCAGAGGGAATTATTTGCCACAGCGGACTGTGGAGGCCACATGTGGACCTATAAAATGTAAACCTTATTCCTGAATGGCCTAAAGCCAGAACACAGGAACACGCAAACCACACAGTAACAGGGATAGATATGGAGCAAACAGCTCAACCGCCCAGAACACAGCCATCCAAAAGCACAATGAGCGATAATTAACTGATAGAAACTGATTACACATCCAAACAAACACCTCTGGAAGGAGTAAAGGAAGATAACACAACTGGGCAAAACCATAACAAACACCAATCAGATGGCTAGAGGGAATCACAATTGTCCACAAACTACCCAACAAAGTCTGGAGGTTCCCTCACATCTCTTCAACCTCACATCTCTTTAACTTGTGCCGAACTCTCTCTCCACTCACACCGAACCTGTGACCACCCCCCCCCCCCCCCCCCCCCCCCCCCGCCACCTCGTGTTTGTCTCCTCTTTTCCCAGGTCGGTGGTGACAAACACGAGGGGTCACAGGTTCAAGGTGAGGGAGGGAGAAGCGCGAGGTTTAACTCCAATATCAGAGGGACGTGTTTTACACAGAGGGGGCCTGGAATGCGCTGCCCAGCAGGGTGGTGGAGGCGGACACGCTGGGATTGTTTAAGATTTATCTGGGTAATCACACAAACAGACTGGGAATGGAGGGATACAGAGAATGGTCTAGTTGGACCAATGAGCGGTGCAGGCTTAGCGGGCCGAAGGGCCTGTTTCCTGTGCTGTACTGTTCTTTGTCTGTACCTTTAAGACTTGATTACCTGTAAAGACTCGCATTCCAACCATTATTTTGTAAATTGAGTTTGTGTCTTTGTATGCCCTGTTTGTGAATAGATCTCCCACTCACCTGACGAAGGGGCAGCGCTCTGAAAGCTAGTGGCTTTTGCTCCCAAATAAAGCTGTTGGACTTTAACCTGGTGTTGTGAGACTTCTTACTGTGTTTACCCCAGTCCAACACCAGCATCTCCGCATCATGGTTCTCTCACATGCAGGACAGAAAGCCAAGTAGATGGCAGCAAGACCAGAACTTCAAGGTAGGGAGGTGCCACTACATAATGGCATCCCAAAGAACAAATCCTGCTTGGCAATCCTAAACACATACTCTTAAACAAAGCCTGCCATGGGCCCAGCTCCTCGCTACACCCTCACATATTGACAATAAGACAGAAAGAAAGGCTCATAACCAACTCAATGCACCAGCAAGACCATCTCTGCGACACAACCACTGACAAAGGCCAAATAACCCCAGCCCTGACCCTAACCGTATCCCTAACCCTAACACTAAACCTAACCTAAATCCGAACCCTAACCCTGACCCTAACCGTATCCCTAACCCTAACCCTAACACTAAACCTAACCTAAATCCTAACCCTAACCCTGACCCTAACCGTATCCCGAACCCTAACCCTAACACTAAACCTAACCGAAATCCTAACCCTAGCCCTAACCCTAACCGTATCCCTAACCCTAACCTTAACACTAAACTGAACCTAAATCCTAACCCTAACCCTGACCCTAACCCTAATCCTAATCTTGACTCTATCGCTGGCACTAAACCTGACTCTAACCCTAACCTTGACTCTAATTCTGACTCTAACCCTAACCTTGACTCTAATTCTGACTCTAACCCTAACCTTGACTCTAATCCTGACGCTAACCCTGACCGTAATCCTAACCCTAAACCCTAACCCTGGTCCTAACCCTGATCCTAACCTTGATCTTGACCCTAGCTCTGACCCTGACCCTGACCCTGACCTCTCTGTTTCTTTTCCCCGGGCACTTGCTGCTCGTCCAGACCCCCCTCCCCTCAGCTCCGGTGAGTGAAATCTCCCTGCCCTCGGGAATCCAGGTCCCATTTGCCCCTTCCTGCTCCCCCTCTCCCCCCGGGACCCCCACTGCATTGCAATCAGTGGCCATCGACTATTGTGTCCCCTGTGAGCAAGTTCCCCAATCACTCCCCCCTCCCTCCCCGCCCCCCACGTCACAGCAGCAACCTTCCTTTTGAAAAGTGGGGCAATGTGACGATTGTGAGAGAGATTAAATGTTCAGAATCCTTATCAGGCTGAGCGCAGCTCTGTAATAAGCTGCTCATGTGTACACAACTGCTCCAATCTCACAAGTGGAAATGCGTTTAATTTGTAAGGTTTCTGGGGAAACGCGAGAAAGCTACAGAGGCGTGCGAGCGCTGGGCTCTGCGCAACGTTAATAGCCTGTGTTTCACCAGCGTACAGCTGTTTATCTGTGAAACATTCAGGTCCCAGTGACGCAGGCGAGGAGTGAGACCGATGCTTTGAAAGCCGAAAGCATTAACGTGCCCCCGAGTTAGATTAGCGAGAAAAAGCTTCAGCGCCAGGAGAAAAGTTTGGACATGTCGGTGGACTGAATTAATTCCGCAGAGCTGCCAGTTTTAAACTCAACCTAGTTTCACACTCAAATTGGGATGAAATGCCATTCGATTCAGCTCTGCCAAGTTGTCCGAATGTTTTAAACGCCGCAGCTCAGACGAAGGGAATCGCTCGATTTAACCACAGGGTCATCTTTGGAACACAGACACTTGGGAATGGAATTGTTTGAGTAAATGTTTGAGGTGGGGGAATGACCCGAGGCATTAGCCAGCCCGAACGGCATTGCGTTAGTCTTGCTGCCTCGCAGTACCAGGGACCCAGATTCGATTCCGGCCTTGGGTCACCGCCTGTGTGGAGTTCGTGCCTTCTCCCCATGTCTGCGCAGGTTTCCTCCGGGTGCTCCAGTTTCCTCCCACGCTCCAAAGGAGTGCAGATTATGTGGATTGGCCATCCTAAAATGCCCCTTAGTGTCCAAAAATGTGTAGGTTAGGGTGGATTGGCCATGCTAAATTGCCCCTTAGTGTCCAAAGATGTGTAGGTTAGGGTGGATTGGCTGTGCTAAATTGCCCCTTCGTGTCAGGGGGACTAACTAGGATAAATACATGGGGTTACGGGAATAGAGCCTGGGTGGGATTGTGGTTGGTGCAGAATTGATGGGCCAAATGGCCTCCTTCTACACTGTAGAGATTCTTTGATGACCATGAAACCATTGCTGATTGTCAGAAAAACCCTTCTGGTTCAGTAATGTCCTTTAGGGAAGGAAATCTGCCTTCCTTACCCAGTCTGGCCTATGTGTGACTCCAGAGCAATTTTTCACACAGAGGGTGGTGACTGTCTGGAACGAGCTGCCAGGGGTAGTTGTAGAGGCGGGTACAATTTTAAACATAAGAACATAAGAAATAGGAGCAGGAGTAGGCCATCTAGCCCTTCGAGCCTGCCCCGCCATTCAATAAGATCACGGCTGATCTGTCGTGGCTCAGTTCCACTTTCCCGCCCTCTCCCCATAACCCTTAATCCCCTCTCTTATCAAAAACCCATCAACCCGCATCTTAAAAATATTTAGCAAGGCAGCCTCCACCACTTCAACGGGCAGAGAATTCCAGAGATTCACCACCCTTTGAGTGAAGAAGTTCCTCCTCAACTCCGTTCTAAACCGCCTCCCCTTTATCTTGAGGCTGTGCCCCCTAGTCCTACTGTCTTTTTTGAGCGGGAAGAGTCTCTCCACCTCTATCCTATCCATCCCATTCATCATCTTATACGTCTCAATGAGATCTCCCCTCATTCTTCTAAACTCTAACGAGTACAAGCCTAGTTTATTCAGCCTCTCCTCATAGCTCAACCCCCTCAACTCCGGTATCAGCCTAGTAAACCTCCTCTGCACTCCCTCCAAGGCCAAAATATCTTTGCGCAGGTGCGGCGCCCAAAACTGCACACAGTACTCCAGCTGTGGCCTCACCAATGCCCTATACAGCTGCAGCAAGACCTCCCTACTTTTATATTCAATCCCCCTCGCTATGAAGGCCAGCATCCCATTCGCCTTCCTGACCACCTGCTGTACCTGCAAGCTGGGTTTTTGCGACTCATGCACAAGGACCCCGAGGTCCCTCTGCACCGTCGCCTGCTGCAGTTTTTCGCCCTTTAAAAAGCGTTCAGACATTTACATGGGTAAGATGGGTATAGAGGGATATCGCCAAATGTGGGCAATTGGGACTAGCTTAATGGTGGCATGGACAAGTTGGGCTGTAAACCTCTAGAGTTCTATGACTGTATAACTGCCCTCCATTGCTGTGGCTCTGGAGTCACATTTAGGCCAGACCGGGTAAGGATGGCAGATTTCTTTCCCCAAAGGACATTAGTGAATCAGAAGGGTTTTTCTGACAATCAGCAATAGTTTCATGGTCATCAAAGATTCCCTGCAGTGTAGATGGAGGCCATTTGGCCCATCAAGTCTGCCCTGGCCACAATCCCACCCAGGCGCCATTCCCATGAGTCCATTCATTTACCCCATCTAGTTCCCCTCATGCTAAGGGACACAGTGGTTAGCAGTGCTGCCTCACAGTGCCAGGAACCCGGGTTCGATTCCCGGCTTGGGTCACTGTCTGTGTGGAGTTTGCGCATTGTCCCCGTGTCTGCGCGGGTTTCCTCCGGGTGCTCCAATTTCCTCCCATAGATGTGCAGGTTCGGTGGATTGGCCAAGATAAATTCTCCCTCAGTGTACCTGAACAGGCACGGGAGTGTGGTGACTAGGGGATTTCCCCAGTAACTTCATTGCAGTGTTAATGTAAAACTACTTGTATCACAATAGATAAGCCTTTAGCCTGGCCAACCCACACACCATTAGACTTCAATTTTTCTGGAATTCAATTCAAATTTCACCATCTGCTGTGGTGGGATTCCAATCCAGGTCCCCATATCTCGTCCTGGGACTCTGGATTACTAGTACAGTGACAGCATCACCACACCATCACCTCGCCTAATGCTTATACCTTATATGGACTGTAACCTGGTGTTGTGAGACTTCTTACTGCGTTTACCCCAGTCCAACGTCGACATCTCCACATCATTTCTAGCTGGGACCATCATCGAGAGCAGTAAGTCAGAGTGTCACCTGTAGCATCCTCAGAAACTTGCTTTGGAGGATTGCAAACGCAATGAAAGTAACACGACCAAGGCAAAACAAAAATGAATAATCCTATTATCCTCGCAGCATTGAGTAAATTGCCGTTTAATCTTGTATTTATTAGACTTTCTGGACAGTTGGTGCGATTCAGTTCCGTACCTGATGAGTCTCCTCAGTGTTCTTGTTGTGGGCTAAACGCTGCTTCAGAAAGGTGGTGGTGCAGTGTTATTGTCACTGGACTGGTAACACAGAGCCCCAGGCTCTCCACGGGGACCCAGGTTCGAATCCCACCATGGCAGATGACAAAGTTTGATCGATTTCAACAAAATGAAACTGGGATTAAAAGTCTAACAATGTTGATTGTTGTAAAAACCCATTTGCTAATGCCCCTTTAGAGTCCCTACAGTGCAGAAGGAGGCCATTCAGTCCATCGGGTTTGCACCAAACACAGTCCCACCAAGGCTCTATCCCGTAACCCCACACATTTACCCCAGCCAGTATCCCTGACAATAAGGGGCAATTTACCATGGCCAATCTGCCTAACCTACACATCCTGAGGAATTTTGCATGGCCAATCCACCTAACCTGCACATCTTTGGACACTAAGGGGCAATTTAGCATGGCCAATCCACCTAACCCGCACATCTTTGGACACTAAGGGGCAATTTAGCATGGCCAATCTCCCTAACCTGCACATCTTTGGACACTAAGGGGCAATTTAGCATGGCCAATCTCCCTAACCCGCACATCTTTGGACACTAAGGGGCAATTTAGCATGGCTAATCCACCTAACCTGCACATCTTTGGACACTAAGGGGCAATTTAGTATGGCCAACCCATGCAACCAGCACATCTTTGGACTGTGGGAGGAAACCGGAGCACTCGGAGGAAACCCATGAAGACACGGGGAGAATGTGCAGGCTCCACACAGGCAGTGACCCAAGGCCGGAACTGAACCTGGGCCCCTGGCGCTGTGAGCCAGCAGTGCCAACCCACTGTGCCACCGTGCTGTCCAGCGTGGGAAATTTGGGTCTCTCCGTCTTGAGAGACGTTTGTTTTTCAGCGATATTTATGAAGGCGACAGTCTTCCCGTCACTTTAAATGACTTAGAAGAGGGAGTAGGTAGTGTGATCAGCAAGTTTGCTGATGACACCAAGATGGCAGGGTTGGCGGGTACAGAACTGGATTGTCAGGTGATACAACAGGATATAGATAGGTTGGTGCATTGGGCAGATAGGTGGCAGATGGCATTTAATCCTGACAAATGCGAGGTGATGCATTTTGGAAGGAATAATGCAGAGGGGAGCTATGTGATAAAAGGTAGGCCGATTAGGAGTATAGACGTACAGAGAGACCTGGGAGTGCAGGTCCACAAATCCATGAAGGTTGTGTCACAAGTGGAGAACGTTGTTAGGAAGGCTTATGGGATGTTAGCCTTTATAGGAAGGGGCTTAGAGTATAAAAGCTGCCGTCTAATGCTTCAGTTATACAGACCGTTGGTTAGACCGCATTTGGAGTACTGCGTCCAGTTCTGGTCACCTTATTACTGGAAGGACGTGGAGTCTCTGGAAAGGGTGCAGAGGAGGTTTACCAGGATGTTGCCTGGCATGGGGGGACTGGGTTACGAGGAGAGACTGAAGAGACTGGGGCTATTCTCCTTGGAAAGAAGGAGATTGAGAGGGGACATGATAGAGGTATATAAGATACTGAAGGGAATAGATAGAGTTAATAGTGAGAGACTGCTCCCTAGACTGGGTACGAACACAAGAGGTCATCACTTAAGGGTGAGGGGGGGGAGGTATAATTTGGAGGTGAGAAGAAGGTTCTTTACACAGAGAGTTGTGGGGGTCTGGAATGCGCTACCGAGTAGGGTGGTGGAGGCAGGCACGTTGGACTCGTTTAAGATGCAGTTAGATAGGCATATGAGTGAAACGAGAATGGAGGGATATGGTAGGGGCTATTAAATAGGGTTAAACCTCGGGAGACACCGGAAGGGCAGGCTGTATGATTAATATGTTTTGTCTTTATTCCACAGGTGGAGGTCCACCTCGTGTCAAGCGAGGGGCATGCACACGGCGGGTTGTGCGTGGGCTGCTCTTGGAAGTCCAGGAGTGGCCTAGTACTTCATGTCGGTGTGTGTGCTTGATCCTGGACCGATAGACGGGCTCCACAACAGCTCAGTGACTAGCACTGCTAGCTGTGCAGATACATGGATTTGGGCCTGTGTCTGTGGGAGTTTGTGCATTCTCCCTGTGGTTGCGTGGGTTTCCTCCGGGCGCTCCAGTTTCCTCCCACACCCCAAAGATGTGCTCTTAGGCTAATTGGTTTCCACCAAATTGACACTATTTCTTCCCTGAATCTGACTGAGTAGGGTCCCATTCGTAGACATGCAGGGTAGAATAGGTGTAGGGCGATGCGGCGGCGCGGGCTCGTTGGGCCGAAGGGCCTGTTTCCCGTGCTGGGTTGTTCTTTGTTCTTTGTTCTTTGTTGTTCTTTTCACTCGAGGCAGGGGCAACACATTAACCTCTCTGACCATCAGCCAGATGTTAATCCAGGTGCATCACCTTTGGACAGGTCTCCGAGTCCTTTGGACGAAAACCTTTTGGTTTTAAACCTGGAAATGTTGGGTATTCATCAGTGCTTGAATCTCCTCTCTGCAAATAAAGCAAGGCACTTAAAAAGGAAAAATAATAGACAGAGTGCTATTATCTTTAATTGGCTTGTTGACATTCTGCAGACGAACGGAATGAAGACAGAATTCTTCTTTGTGATGGGCTCTTAGAGGGTATTTTTCACTGCGGGGATGTAATTAGGAACGGAACAACAGACAGGATTCTACCTTTGTCCTATTTTCCCCATTATTCAGAGGGCTGAGTCACTCATCCTGATTTTTCATTCTGAGTCTCTCTTAGAACACAGAACAGCACAGCCACAGGAACAGGCCCTTCGGCCCATTGTGTCATGCTGGACATGACTCCAAATTAAGCCAATCCCCTCTGCCTGCCCTTCCTCCATTTCCCTCTTTTCCCAAAGGTAGGGAAGTCTTTTCCCCAAAGGCAAGGGAGTCTAAAAACTAGAGGGCATAGGTTTAAGGTGAGAGGGGAGAGATACGGAAGGGTCCAGAGGGGCAATTTTTTTTCACACAGAGGGTGGTGAGTGTCAAAGAACAAAAAGAACAACACAGCCCCGGGAAACAGGCCCTTCGGCCCAACGATCCCGCGCCGCCATTTTAACATTACCAGTCCCTCCCTCCACCCATGACCCTTATCTATGCTTATGGCATTCCACATTGAGGGAAAACTAATTTAGGGACAAGTTATTACCTCCAATCAGCCTAATAGCACATCTTTGGGGTGTGGGAGGAAACCGGAGCACCCGGAGAAAACCCACGCAAGCACGGGGAGAATGCGCAAATTCCCACAGACACTGGCCCAAATCCATGTATCTGCACAGCAAACAGTGATAGTCACTGAGCTGCCGTGTTGCCCAGCATCTGGTCCAGTTTAAGCACACACTAATGACGTGAAGCACTGGGCCAATCTCGAACGTTCAAGAGCAGCCCCAGTGCGACCCATCGCGTGTATGCCCCTCGTTGGACAACAAGGCGGACCGACTTAAAACCTGTGAATTAAAAGAGAAAAACATTAGTAGTGTCTGGAATGAACTGCCAGAGGTGGGTACAATTTTGTCTTTTAAAGAACATTTACATGGGTAAGATGGGTATAGAGGGATATGGACCAAAAGTGGGCAACTGGGACTAGCTTAGGGGTTAAAAAAAGGCAGTATGGACAAGTTGGGCCGAAGGGCCTATTTCCATGCTGTAAACCTCTATGACTCTAATCCTCACATATTCATATGATTATCCGAAACCCCCTTAAAAACCCTTATCGTAGCCTCCTCCACCACCCCTGGGGAGGCACAGTGGTTAGCACTGCTTCCCCACAGCGCCCCTAGGGACCCGGAGGTTCAATTCCAGCCTCAGGTGACTGTCTTTGTGGAGTTTGCGCATTCTCCCCGTGTCTGCGTGGGGGTGCTCCAGTTTCCTCCCACAGTCTAAAGATGTTAGGTGGATTGGCCGCTCTAAATTACCCATTAGTGTCAGGGGGAGTTAAATGCATGGGGTTATGAGTATGGGGCCTGGGTGGGATTGTGATCGGTGCAGACTCGATGGGCCGAATGGCCTCCTTCTGCCCTGTAGGATTCTATGATACCACCCCTGGCAGTGCGTTCCAGACACCTCTGTGTAAAAAAACTTGCCCCTTCACATCTTCTTTGAACTTTCCCCTGCTCACGTTAAGTGCATGCCCCCCTGTATTAGACATTTCTACTCTGGAGACAAAGTTCTGACTGTCAACCCTATCTCTGCCTCTCATCGTTTTATAAACTTCCATCAGGTCTCTCCCTGAGCCTCCGCCACTCCAGAGAAAACAACCCTCGTTTGTCCAGCCTCTCCTTATAGCTCAAACCCTCCAGACAGCCGGGTAAACCTCTCCTACACCCTCTCCACATCCTTCCTGTAATGTGGTGACCAGAACTGAACGCAACACTTTCCTTTAGCCCTCTCTCTGTCAGATCCGCCGTTCTAGCCTCACAGCAGGACTGCCGAGCGAACCTAATGGAATGTTCTGGAATACGAGTGCAGAATGCTGAGGAGGCCATAAAACGCTGGAAAAACTAAGTGGGTCCAGGGTTTTCACCCGTGGGGGAAGAAAAAAATGTTTCAGGTCAACGCACTTGAATCAGGTTCTATCGAGTTTCTGTATAATGCATAGCCAGCCAAATCTTGTGCCTGTTGACTCACCAGCTCATCTCCCCCACAGACTCAATCTATTGGCTCTTGGAACCACCCCCGCTACATCCTATTCATTTGTTAAACATGGGTGGCGCTGGCCAGCATTCATTGCCCATCCCTCATTGCCCAAGGGTAGTTGAAAGTCAACCGCATTGATGTGGCTCTAGGAGACGGGGTAAGGACGGCAGATTTCCTTCCCTGAAGGACATTAGTGAACCAGATGGGTTTTTCCAACAATGGTTTCATGGTCATCAGTAGATTCTTAATTCCAGATTTCTTTTTATTGAATTCAAATTCCACCAGCTGCCATGAGGGGATTCGAACCTGGGTCCCCAGAACATTAGTTGAGTGTCTGGATTAATAGTCTAGCGATAACCCCACTAGGCCATCGCCTTCCCATTCTTTCATTACCCCTGGGTTGCACCAATCCAATGCTCTCAGCTACAGCATTTTATCTGCCACCTCTTGCAACCAACCAACCAGAATTGTACCCATCCCCATATCCAGGGTGGCACAGTGATTAGCGCTGCTGCCTCACAGCGCCAAGGACCCGGGTTCGATTCCCAGCTCGGGTCACTGTCTGTGTGGAGTCTGCACGTTCTCCCCGTGTCTGCGTGGGTTTCCTCCGGGTGCTCCGGCTTGCTCCCACAGTCTGAAAGATGTGCGGGTTAGGTTGATTGGCCATGCTTAAAATAAAATTGCCCCTTAGTGTCCTGAGATGCGTAGTTTAGAGGGATTAGCGGGTAAAATGTGTAGGGATACGGGGATAGGGCCTGGATGGGATTGTGATCGGTCCAGACTCGATGGGCTGAATGGCCTCTTTCTGCACTGTAGGGTTTCTATTTCTAAACGTAACACAACATTGAACATTGCCGAGACTTTATATCCTGTTTCCAGATACTACAATTTGTGGATCTTGCAGCAACAATGCAAGGCAATTTGCATTTATATAGCGCCTTTAATGAGGCAAACCATCCCAAGACATTTCATGTCATAAAACAAAATAAGTAAGTTATGTTATCAGACACAATTTGGCAGCAAGACACAGAAGATAACATGTGAGTCAGCGATTCTCGGTCAAAGGAGGAGATTTTGAGAAGAGTCCCAGAGGAGGAGAGAGAGAGGAGGAGTGGTTTAGGGAGGGAATTCCGGACCAACGGAGGTAACGGCTGCCAATGGGGGGTGTGATTAAAATCGGGAAAGCTCAAGGAGCTGGAATTGGGAGGGTTCAGAGGCCTCCAAGATTGTAAGGCTGGAGGGCGTCACAGAGAAAGGAACAAAGCCACAGATTCAGAGAAGTGAGTGTTAAGTTTCAGGGACTGATAGGCCTGGGGCCAATGGCGGTCAGTGAGGAGTGTTGGGATATGGTTCATGTTCAGATCAGTCATGGTCTCACTGAATGGTGCAGCAGACTCAATGGGCCGAATGGCCTACTTCTCTTCCTTCACCCTGTGGGATTATAGAATCCCCACGGTGCAGAAAGAGACCATTCAGCCCATCCAGCCTACACCAACAATAACATATTTGTAACTATACTAGCTGCGGTAAATTCACGGGGTTATGGCGATAGGGCCTGGGTGGGATTGTGGTGGATGCAGACGCGATGGGCTGAATGGCCTCCTGTAAGATTCTACGGGATAATAATCCCACCTAACCTGCACATCTTTGGACACTAAGGGGCAATTTAGCATGGCCAATCCACCTAACCTACACATCTTTGGACACTAAGGGGCAATTTAGCATGGCCAATCCACCTAACCTGCACATCTTTGGACACTAAGGGACAATTTAGCATGACCAATCCACCTAACCTACACATCTTTGGACACTAATGGGCAATTTAGCATGGCCAATCCACCTAACCTGCACATCTTTGGACACTAAGGGGCAATTTAGCATGGCCAATCCACCTAACCTGCACATCTTTGGACACTAAGGGGCAATTTAGCATGGCCAATCCACCTAACCTACACATCTTTGGACACTAAGGGGCAATTTAGCATGGCCAATCCACCTAACCTGCACATCTTTGGACACTAATGGGCAATTTAGCATGGCCAATCCACCTAACCTGCACATCTTTGGACACTAAGGGGCAATTTAGCATGGCCAATCCACCTAACCTGCACATCTTTGGACACTAAGGGGCAATTTAGCATGGCCAATCCACCTAACCTGCACATCTTTGGACACTAAGGGGCAATTTAGCATGGCCAATCCACCTAACCTGCACATCTTTGGACACTAAGGGACAATTTAGCATGACCAATCCACCTAACCTACACATCTTTGGACACTAATGGGCAATTTAGCATGGCCAATCCACCTAACCTGCACATCTTTGGACACTAAGGGGCAATTTAGCATGGCCAATCCACCTAACCTGCACATCTTTGGACACTAAGGGGCAATTTAGCATGGCCAATCCACCTAACCTACACATCTTTGGACACTAAGGGGCAATTTAGCATGGCCAATCCACCTAACCTGCACATCTTTGGACACTAAGGGGCAATTTAGCATGGCCAATCCACCTAACCTGCACATCTTTGGACACTAAGGGGCAATTTAGCATGGCCAATCCACCTAACCTACACATCTTTGGACACTAAGGGGCAATTTAGCATGGCCAATCCACCTAACCTACACATCTTTGGACACTAAGGGGCAATTTAGCATGGCCAATCCACCTAACCTACACATCTTTGGACACTAAGGGACAATTTAGCATGGCCAATCCACCTAACCTACACATCTTTGGACACTAAGGGGCAATTTAGCATGGCCAATCCACCTAACCTACACATCTTTGGACACTAAGGGGCAATTTAGCATGGCCCCTTAAGACTAACTTCGGAACAAGGGTTTTAACCTTAATATCCGAGCCAGGATCCTCAGGGTACGATGTCAAGCAGCACTTCTTCACACAGATGCGAGAGAAAATCTGGAATTCTCCCAGAAATCCTACAGAGACTCAGGATCAATTGAAAACAAAACCAAAATTTCACTCCAAATATTTGTTAAAATATAGGTTTTTAAGAGACAGGGTGTCAAGGCAGTTCAAAGCAGTTAAGACCAAATGATCTACATAAGAACTGGGAGCAGGAGTAGGCCATCTGGCCCCTCCAGCTGATCTTTTTGTGGACTCGGCTCCACTTACCCACCCACTCACCATAGCTTTAATCCTTTACTGTTCAAAAATCTATCTCTCCTTGCCTTAAAAAACATTCACTGAGGGAGCCTCAACTGGGCAGAGAATTCCACAGATTCACAACCCTTTGGGTGAAGAAGTTCCTCCTCAGCTCAGTCCTAAATCTGCTCCCCCTTATTTTGAGGCCATGCCCCCTAGTTCTAGTTTCACCCACCAGTGGAAACAATTACCCTGCTTCTATCTTATCTGTTCCCTTAATAATCTTACATGTTTCTATAACATCCTTCCTCATTTTTCTGAATTCCAATGAGTATAACCCCAGTCTACTCAGTCTCTCCTCATAAACCAACCCTCTCAACTCTGGAATCAACCTAGTGAATCTCCTCTGCACCCCCTCCAGTGCCAGTATATCCTTTCTCCAGTAAGGAGACCAAAACTGTACACAGTTCTCCAGATGTGGCCTCACCAGCACCTTATACAGCTGCAACATAACCTCATTGTTTAGAACTCCATCCCTCTCGATGGGCTGAGTGGCCTAATTCCTCTCCTATCTCTTATAGAAGCTGTCATTATTGAGAAAAGCAAACAAGCGTGAGATTATCGAACGAGGGTACAAAGTGCATATTTTTATTATCTAAACCTTTCATTAATAAATAAATGCTCCCATTTCCCTCAGATTGTGGTCTTGCTGGAACGTGTCCTTGGCATTTGTAAATTACGGTAAGACTGAGGCAAAGAATGTGTGTGAGAGAGAGAAAGACAGGAATCAACCGAGTGAATTTCCTCTGCACCCCCTCCAGTGCCAGTATATCCTTTCTCCAGCAAGGAGACCAAAACTGTACACAGTGCTCCAGCTGTGGCCTCACCATTCTAACAGAATGGCAAAACAGGGTTGAGGGGCTGAATGGCCTCCTCCATTTCCAGTCTCCCCACGCTCAGTGAGTGCAAGAATAATTGGGGGCGGCACGGTGGTTAGCGCTGCTGCCTCAGAGCTCCAGGGACTTGGTTCGATTCCTGACTTGGAGTTTGCACATTCTCCCCGTGTCTGCATGGGTTTCCTCCGGGTGCTCCAGTTTCCTTCCACACTCCAAAGATGTGTGGGTTAGGTTCATTGGTTGTGCTAAATTGCCCCTTAGTGTCCTGGGATGCATAGGTTAGAGGGGTTAGTGGGGTAGATATGTGGGGTTACAGGGATAGAGGCTAGGTGGGATTATTGTCAGTGCAAACTTGATGGGCCAAATGGCCTCCTTCTGCACTGTAGGGTTTCTATAATCTTTCTATTCTTCTAATTGCTTTGGCAGAGAAATTGCAGAGATATGTGACAGGATTTGATTAGATTTATTATTGTCACATGTATTAACGTCCAGTGAAAAGTATTGTTTCTTGCGTGCTATACAGACAAAGCATACCGTTCATAGAGAAGGAGAGGGTGCAGAATGTAGTGTTACTAATCATAGCTAGGGTGTAGAGAAAAATCAGCTTAATGCGAGGTGGGTCCGTTCAAAAGTCTGACGGCAGCAGGGAAGTAGCTGTTCTTGAGTCGGTTGGTACGGGACCTCAGACTTTTGTACCTTTTTTCCTGATGGAAGAGAGAATGTCCAGGGTGTGGGGTCCTTGATTATGCTGGCTGCTTTGCGGCTGGAAGTGTAGACAGAGTCAATGGATGGGAGGCTGGTTTGTGTGATGGATTGGACAATTATTTGTTACTTACACATGCCCTCCTGTTCCCTGCAACAAAATCTGCGTATATTGCTTTGGAAGTATCTACCTGTTGTCTGAGTGAGTTGTTACAGAATGAACACAGGAGAACAGAGAGCAGAGATTGGAGACTTAACCCCAAGTCATAACCTGTAACTGCGCGATTAGTCTGAGAATCTTTATTCGTGACTGCTTATGAGAATATCTTCCAAGACGGCACAGCTCAGCTTGCTGGGCTTTAACCTTTGCAGAGGGTCGGCGTTAATAAACTCCAAGCCAGCAGATACCCAGCTCCGAGTTGTGAGCTAATCACCAGCCCCGGGGCCTGTTAAAATGCAGCACGGTGGCACAGTGGTTGGCGCTGCTGCCTCACAGCACCAGGGACCCAGTTTCGATTCCATCCTCGGGTGACTGTCTGTGGCAGAGTCTGCACGTTCTCCCCGTGTCTGCGTGGGTCTCCTCCAGTTCCCTCCCAATTAGCTGGTTAGGGTGGATTGGCCATGCAAAATTCTCCCTCACTGTACCCGAACAGCAGCTGGAGTGTGGCAACTCGGGGATTTTCACACTATTTGCATTGCCGTGTTAATGTAAATCTTACTTGTGATACTAATAAATAAACTTTAAGAAACGCACTTTGGTTGCAAGAATAGACGATTTTCTAAATGGGGAGAGAATACAAAAATCGGAAGGACAAAGGGACTTGGGATTCCTAGTTCAAGATTTGCTTAAGGTTAACGTGCAGGTTCAGTTGGCAGTTAGGAAGGCAAATGCAATGTTAGCATTCATGTTGAGAGGGCTAGAGTACAAGAGCAGGGATGGACTTCTGAGGCTGGATAAGGCTCTGGTCAGACCCCATTTGGAATATTGTGAGCAGTTTTGGGCCCCGTATCTAAGGAAGGATGTGCTGGTCTTGGAAAGGGTCCAGAGGAGGTTCACAAGAACGATCCCTGGAATGAAGAGCTTGTTGTACGAGGAACGGTCAAAGACTCTGGGTCTGTACTCATTGGAGTTTAGAAGGATGAGGTGGGGATCTTATTGAAACTTACAGGATACTGCGAGGCCTGGATAGAGTGGACCATTAGTAAGAGCGAGTAGGATCTGAGGGCACAGCCTCAGAGTAAAGAATCGAGATATGGAGGAATTCCTTCAGCCAGAGGGTGGTGAATCTGTGGAATTCATTGCCACAGGGGAGGCCGGGTCATTGAGTGTATTTAAGGCAGAGATAGATAGGTTCTTGATTGGTAAGAGGGTCAAAGGTTACAGGGAAAAGGCAGGAGAATGGGGTTGAAAAGCTTATCAGCTGTGATGAAACGGCGGAGAAGATTCAATGGGCCGAATGGCTGCTCTGCCCAAGACCACAAGGAACTACAAGGGGTCGTGAATGTAGCCCAATCCATCAGGCAAACCAGCCTCCCGTTCATTGACTCTGTCTACACTTCCCGCTGCCTCGGGAAAAGCAGCCAGCATAATTCAGGACCCCACACACCCCGGAC